>NC_052172.1:2007314-2263771 GCF_902713615.1 Scyliorhinus canicula | reverse complement strand
GCCGTTTGCTTCTGTGCGTCTTGTATCTAAATTACTATTTTTTACCAACTATTCATTTTGGATAAAAGTGATTTTCCCCGGTTACTTACATTTTAGCATTTGCCGTTTCGTTTCAGAACAAGTGCATCAATAAATTACTATTTTTGCCAAACTATTCATTTGGATAAAAAGTGATTTTCCTCGGTTAGTTAAGCATTTTTAGCAATTTGCCGTTTCGTTTCAGAACACTTGCATCAAAATTAACTATTTTTTGCCAACTATTCATTTTGAATAAAAAGTGATTTTCTCGGCACGTTAAGCATCTTGAGTAATTTGCCGTTAGGTTTCAGAGCGGATTGCATAAAAGTTAACAATTTTTTGCCAACAATTCATTTAGGATAAAAAGTGATTTTCTCGGCAAATTAAGCATTTTAAGTAATTTGCCGTTTGGCTTCTGTGCGTCTTGTATCTAAATTTACTATTTTTTACCAACTATTCATTTTGGATAAAAAGTGATTTTCTCGTTTACTTAGGCATTTTTAGCAATTTGCCGTTTCGTTTCAGAACACGTGCATCAAAATTAACTATTTTTTGCCAACTATTCATTTTGGATAAAAAGTGATTTTCTCGGTTAGTTAAGCATTTTTAGCAATTTGCCGTTTCGTTTCAGAACACTTGCATCAAAATTAACTATTTGTTTTGCCAACTATTCATTTTGCATAAAATGTGATTTTCTCGGCAGGTTCAGCAGCTTGAGTAATTTGCCGTTTAGTTAAAGAGCGGATTTCATGAAAGCTAACTATTTTTTGCCAACTATTCATTTTGGATAAAAAGTGATTTTCTCGGTTAGTTAATCATTTTTAGCAATTTGCCGATTCGTTTCAGTACACTTGCATCAAAATTTACTATTTTTGCCAACTATTCATTTTGCATAAAAGTGATTTTCTCGGCAGGTTAAGCATCTTGAGTAATTTGCCGTTTGGTTTCAGAGCGGATTGCATGAAAGTTAACAATTTTTTGCCAACTATTCATTTAGCATAAAAAGTGATTTTCTCGGCAAATTAAGCATTTTGAGTAATTTGCCGTGTGGCTTCTGTGCGTCTTGCATCTCAATTTACTATATTTTGCCATCTATTAATTTTTGATAAAAAGTGATTTTCTCGGCAAATTAAGCATTTTGAGTAATTTGCCGTGTGGCTTCTGTGCGTCTTGCATCTAAATTTACTATTTTTTGCAAACTATTAATTTTTGATAAAAAGTGATTTTCTCGGCAAGTTAAGCATTTTAAGCAATTTGCCGTTTGGTTTCTGAGCGTCTTGCATCTAAATTTTACGATTTTTTTGCCTCGTTAAGCATTTTGAGCAATTTGCCGTTGAGTTTTAGAGCGGCTTGCATCTAAATTTACTATTTTTTGCCTGGTTAAGCATTTTGAGCAATTTGCCGTTTGGTGTCATAGCGTCTTGCATCTAAATTTCTATTTTTTTTGCGAACTATTCATTTTGGATAAAAAGTGATTTTTATCCGGCTAGTTAAGCATTTTTAGCAATTTGCCATTGAGTTTTAGAGCGGCTTGCATCAAAATTAATTATTTATTGCCAACTAACCATTTTTGGATAAAAAGTGATTTTCTCGGCTATCTTGAGTAATTTGCCGTTTGGTTCCAGAGCAGATTGCATGAAAATTAACTGTTTTTTTGCCAACTATTGATTTTGGATAAAAGGTGATTTCCTCTCCGAATTAAGCATTTTGAGTAATTTGCCGCTTCCTTTCAGAGCAGCATGCATCAAAATTTACGATTTTTAGCCAACTATTCATTTAGGATAAAAAGTGATTTTCTCGGCGAATTAAGCATCTTGAGTAAGTTGGCGTTTGGTTGCAGAGTGGATAGCATGAGAATTAAGTATTTTTTGCCAACTATTCATTTGGATGAAAAGTGATTTTCTCGGCGATTTAAGCATTTTGAGTAATTTGCCGTTTGGCTTCTGTGCGTCTTGTATCTAAATTTACTATTTTTTACCAACTATTCATTTTGGATAAAAAGTGATTTTCTCGGCAGGTTAAGCATCTTGAGTAATTTGCCGTTTGGTTTCAGAGCGGATTGCATGAAAGTTAACAATTTTTTGCCAACAATTCATTTAGGATAAAAAGTGATTTTCTCGGCAAATTAAGCATTTTGAGTAATTTGTCTTCTGTGCGTCTTGTATCTAAATTTAATATTTTTTGCCAACTATTCATTTTGGATAAAAAGTGATTTTCTTGGTTAGTTAAGCATTTTTAGCAATTTGCCGTTTCGTTTCAGAACACTTGCATCAAAATTAACTATTTTTTGCCATCTATTCATTTTGCATAAAAAGTGATTTTCTCGGCTAGTTAAGTATTTTAATCAATTTGCCGTTTGGTGTCAGAGCGTCTTGCATCTAAATTTTACGATTTTTTGCCTGGTTTAGCATTTTGAGCAATTTGCCATTGAGTTTTAGAGCGGCTTGCATCGAAATTTACTATTTTTTGCCTGGTTAAGCATTTTGAGCAATTTACCGTTTGGTCTCAGAGTGTCTTGCATCTAAATTTCCTATTCTTTGCCTGTTTAAGCATTTTGAGCAAATTGCCGTTTGGTGTCAGAGCGTCTTGCATGAGAATGAACTATTTTTTGCCAACTATTCATTTGGGATAAAAAGTGATTTTGTTCGGCTAGTTCAGCATTTTTGACAATTTGCCGTTGAGTTTTAGAGCGGCTTGCATCAAAATTATTTATTTTTTTGCCAACTATTCATTTTGGATAAAAAGTGATTTTCTCGGTGAATTAAGCATCTTGAGTAATTTGCCGTTTGGTGTCAGAGCGGCTTGCATCAAAATATGCAATTTTTTGCCAAGTACTCGTTTTGGATAAATAGTGATTTTCTCGGCTAGTTAAGCATTCTTAGCAATTTGCCATTTTGTTTCTGAGCGGTTTGCATCAAAATTAACTATTTTTTTGCCAACTATTCATTTTGCATAAAATGTGATTTTCTCGGCAGGTTCTGCAGCTTGAGTAATTTGCCGTTTAGTTAAAGAGCGGATTTCATGAAAGTTAACTATTTTTTGCCAACTATTCATTTTGGATAAAAAGTGATTTTCTCGGTTAGTTAATCATTTTTAGCAATTTGCCGATTCGTTTTAGTACACTTGCATCAAAATTTACTATTTTTTGCCAACTATTCATTTTGCATAAAAAGTGATTTTCTCGGCAGGTTAAGCATCTTGAGTAATTTGCCGTTTGGTTTCAGAGCGGATTGCATGAAAGTTAACAATTTTTTGCCAACTATTCATTTAGCATAAACAGTGATTTTCTCGGCAAATTAAGCATTTTGAGTAATTTGCCGTGTGGCTTCTGTGCGTCTTGCATCTAAATTTACTATTTTTTGCAAACTATTAATTTTTGATAAAAAGTGATTTTCTCGGCAAGTTAAGCATTTTAAGCAATTTGCCGTTTGGTTTCTGAGCGTCTTGCATCTAAATTTTACGATTTTTTTTGCCTCGTTAAGCATTTTGAGCAATTTGCCGTTGAGTTTTAGAGCGGCTTGCATCTAAATTTACTATTTTTTGCCTGGTTAAGCATTTTGCATAAAAAGTGATTTTCTCGGCAGGTTAAGCATTTTTAGCAATTTGCTTTTAGTTTCAGAGCGGCTTGCATCAAAATTAACTATTTTTTGCCAACTATTCATTTAGGATAAAAAGTGATTTTCTCGACGAATTAAGCATCTTGAGTAATTTGCCGTTTGTGTGCAGAGCGGATTGCATGAAAATTAACAATTTTTTGCCAACTATTCATTTTGGATAAAAAGTGATTTTCTCGGTGAATTAAGCATCTTGAGTAATTTGCCGTTTGGTGTCAGAGCGGCTTGCATCAAAATATGCAATTTTTTGCCAAGTACTCGTTTTGGATAAATAGTGATTTTCTCGGCTAGTTAAGCATTCTTAGCAATTTGCCATTTTGTTTCTGAGCGGTTTGCATCAAAATTAACTATTTTTTTGCCAACTATTCATTTTGCATAAAATGTGATTTTCTCGGCAGGTTCTGCAGCTTGAGTAATTTGCCGTTTAGTTAAAGAGCGGATTTCATGAAAGTTAACTATTTTTTGCCAACTATTCATTTTGGAAAAAAAGTGATTTTCTCGGTTAGTTAATCATTTTTAGCAATTTGCCGATTCGTTTTAGTACACTTGCATCAAAATTTACTATTTTTTGCCAACTATTCATTTTGCATAAAAAGTGATTTTCTCGGCAGGTTAAGCATCTTGAGTAATTTGCCGTTTGGTTTCAGAGCGGATTGCATGAAAGTTAACAATTTTTTGCCAACTATTCATTTAGCATAAACAGTGATTTTCTCGGCAAATTAAGCATTTTGAGTAATTTGCCGTGTGGCTTCTGTGCGTCTTGCATCTAAATTTACTATTTTTTGCAAACTATTAATTTTTGATAAAAAGTGATTTTCTCGGCAAGTTAAGCATTTTAAGCAATTTGCCGTTTGGTTTCTGAGCGTCTTGCATCTAAATTTTACGATTTTTTTGCCTCGTTAAGCATTTTGAGCAATTTGCCGTTGAGTTTTAGAGCGGCTTGCATCTAAATTTACTATTTTTTGCCTGGTTAAGCATTTTGCATAAAAAGTGATTTTCTCGGCAGGTTAAGCATTTTTAGCAATTTGCTTTTAGTTTCAGAGCGGCTTGCATCAAAATTAACTATTTTTTGCCAACTATTCATTTATGATAAAAAGTGATTTTCTCGACGAATTAAGCATCTTGAGTAATTTGCCGTTTGTGTGCAGAGCGGATTGCATGAAAATTAACACTTTTTTGCCAACTATTCATTTTGGATAAAAAGTGATTTCCTCGGTGAATTAAGCATTTTGAGTAATTTGCCGTTTACTTTCAGAGCAGCATGCATCAAACTTTACGATTTTTAGCCAACTATTCTTTTGGGATAAAAAGTGATTTTTTTTTCGGCTAGTTAAGCATTTTTAGCAATTTGCCGTTGATTTTTTAGAGCGGCTTGCATCAAAATTATCTATTTTTTGCCAACAATTTATTTTGGATAAAAATTGATTTTCTCGGTGAATTAAGCATCTTGAGTAATTTGCCGTTTGGTGTCAGAGCGGCTTGCATCAAAATATGCAATTTTTTGCCAAGTAATCATTTTGGATAAAAAGTGATTTTGTCGGCTAGTTAAGCATTTTTAGCAATTTGCCGTTGAGTTTTACAGCGGCTTGCATCAAAATTATCTATTTTTAGCCAACAATTCATTTTGGATAAAAAGCGATTTCCTCGGTGAATTAAGCATTTTGAGTAATTTGCCGTTTACTTTCAGAGCAGCATGCATCAAACTTTACGATTTTTAGCCAACTATTCATTTGGGATAAAAAGTGATTTTTCTTTCGGCTAGTTAAGCATTTTTAGCTATTTGCCGTTGATTTTTAGAGCGGCTTGCATCAAAATTATCTATTTTTTGCCAACAATTTATTTTGGATAAAAATTGATTTTCTCGGTGAATTAAGCATCTTGAGTAATTTGCCGTTTGGTGTCAGAGCGGCTTGCATCAAAATATGCAATTTTTTGCCAAGTAATCATTTTGGATAAAAAGTGATTTTCTCGGCAAATTAAGCATTTTGAGTAATTTGCCGTGTGGCTTCTGTGCGTCTTGCATCTAAATTTACTATTTTTTGCAAACTATTAATTTTTGATAAAAAGTGATTTTCTCGGCTAGTTAAGCATTTTAAGCAATTTGCCGTTTGGTTTCTGAGCGTCTTGCATCTAAATTTTACGATTTTTTGACTCGTTAAGCATTTTGAGCAATTTGCCGTTTGGTGTCATAGCGTCTTGCATCTAAATTTCTATTTTTTTTGCGAACTATTCATTTTGGATAAAAAGTGATTTTTATCCGGCTAGTTAAGCATTTTTAGCAATTTGCCGTTGAGTTTTAGAGCGGCTTGCTTCAAAATTAATTATTTATTGCCAACTAATCATTTTTGGATAAAAAGTGATTTTCTCGGCTATCTTGAGTAATTTGCCGTTTGGTTGCGGAGCAGATTGCGTGAAAATTAACTGTTTTTTTTGCCAACTATTGATTTTGGATAAAAGGTGATTTCCTCTCCGAATTAAGCATTTTGAGTAATTTGCCGCTTCCTTTCTGAGCAGCATGCATCAAAATTTACGATTTTTAGCCAACTATTCATTTAGGATGAAAAGTGATTTTCTCGGCGAATTAAGCATCTTGAGTAAGTTGGCGTTTGGTTGCAGAGTGGATAGCATGAGAATTAAGTATTTTTTGCCAACTATTCATTTTGGATGAAAAGTGATTTTCTCGGCGATTTAAGCATTTTGAGTAATTTGCTTTTAGTTTCAGAGCGGCTTGCATCAAAATTAACTATTTTTTGCCAACTATTCATTTATGATAAAAAGTGATTTTCTCGACGAATTAAGCATCTTGAGTAATTTGCCGTTTGTGCAGAGCGGATTGAATGAAAATTAACAATTTTTTGCCAACTATTCATTTTGGATAAAAAGTGATTTCCTCGGTGAATTAAGCATTTTGAGTAATTTGCCGTTTACTTTCAGAGCAGCATGCATCAAACTTTACGATTTTTAGCCAACTATTCATTTGGGATAAAAAGTGATTTTTTTTTTCGGCTAGTTAAGCATTTTTAGCAATTTGCCGTTGATTTTGTAGAGCGGCTTGCATCAAAATTATCTATTTTTTGCCAACAATTTATTTTGGATAAAAATTGATTTTCTCGGTGAATTAAGCATCTTGAGTAATTTGCCGTTTGGTGTCAGAGCGGCTTGCATCAAAATATGCAATTTTTGCCAAGTAATCATTTTGGATAAAAAGTGATTTTTTTTTTCGGCTAGTTAAGCATTTTTAGCTATTTGCCGTTGATTTTTAGAGCGGCTTGCATCAAATTATCTATTTTTAGCCAACAATTTATTTTGGGTAAAAAGTGATTTTCTCGGTTACTTAGGCATTTTTAGCAATTTGCCGTTTCGTTTCAGAACACTTGCATCAAAATTAACAATTTTTTGCCAACTATTCATTTTGGATAAAAAGTGATTTTCTCGGTTAGTTAAGCATTTTAGCAATTTGCCGTTTCGTTTCAGAACACTTGCATCAAAATTAACTATTTTTTGCCAACTATTCATTTTGAATAAAAAGTGATTTTCTCGGCAGGTTAAGCATCTTGAGTAATTTGCCGTTTAGTTTCAGAGCGGATTGCATGAAAGGTAACTATTTTTTGCCAACAATTCATTTAGGATAAAAAGTGATTTTCTCGGCAAATTAAGCATTTTGAGTAATTTGTCTTCTGTGCGTCTTGTATCTAAATTTAATATTTTTTGCCAACTATTCATTTTGGATAAAAAGTGATTTTCTTGGTTAGTTAAGCATTTTCAGCAATTTGCCGTTTCGTTTCAGAACACTTGCATCAAAATTAACTATTTTTTGCCAACTATTCATTTTGCATAAAAAGTGATTTTCTCGGCTAGTTAAGTATTTTAATCAATTTGCCGTTTGGTGTCAGAGTGTCTTGCATCTAAATTTTACGATTTTTTTGCCTGGTTTAGCATTTTGAGCAATTTGCCATTGAGTTTTAGAGCGGCTTGCATCGAAATTTACTATTTTTTGCCTGGTTAAGCATTTTGAGCAATTTACCGTTTGGTCTCAGAGTGTCTTGCATCTAAATTTACTATTTTTTGCCTGTTTAAGCATTTTGAGCAATTTGCCGTTTGGTGTCAGAGCGTCTTGCATGAGAATGAACTATTTTTTGCCAACTATTCATTTGGGATAAAAAGTGATTTTGTTCGGCTAGTTCAGCATTTTTGACAATTTGCCGTTGAGTTTTAGAGCGGCTTGCATCAAAATTATTTATTTTTTTGCCAACTATTCATTTTGGATAAAAAGTGATTTTCTCGGTGAATTAAGCATCTTGAGTAATTTGCCGTTTGGTGTCAGAGCGGCTTGCATCAAAATATGCAATTTTTTGCCAAGTACTCGTTTTGGATAAATAGTGATTTTCTCGGCTAGTTAAGCATTCTTAGCAATTTGCCATTTTGTTTCTGAGCGGTTTGCATCAAAATTAACTATTTTTTTGCCAACTATTCATTTTGCATAAAATGTGATTTTCTCGGCAGGTTCTGCAGCTTGAGTAATTTGCCGTTTAGTTAAAGAGCGGATTTCATGAAAGTTAACTATTTTTTGCCAACTATTCATTTTGGAAAAAAAGTGATTTTCTCGGTTAGTTAATCATTTTTAGCAATTTGCCGATTCGTTTTAGTACACTTGCATCAAAATTTACTATTTTTTGCCAACTATTCATTTTGCATAAAAAGTGATTTTCTCGGCAGGTTAAGCATCTTGAGTAATTTGCCGTTTGGTTTCAGAGCGGATTGCATGAAAGTTAACAATTTTTTGCCAACTATTCATTTAGCATAAACAGTGATTTTCTCGGCAAATTAAGCATTTTGAGTAATTTGCCGTGTGGCTTCTGTGCGTCTTGCATCTAAATTTACTATTTTTTGCAAACTATTAATTTTTGATAAAAAGTGATTTTCTCGGCAAGTTAAGCATTTTAAGCAATTTGCCGTTTGGTTTCTGAGCGTCTTGCATCTAAATTTTACGATTTTTTTGCCTCGTTAAGCATTTTGAGCAATTTGCCGTTGAGTTTTAGAGCGGCTTGCATCTAAATTTACTATTTTTTGCCTGGTTAAGCATTTTGCATAAAAAGTGATTTTCTCGGCAGGTTAAGCATTTTTAGCAATTTGCTTTTAGTTTCAGAGCGGCTTGCATCAAAATTAACTATTTTTTGCCAACTATTCATTTAGGATAAAAAGTGATTTTCTCGACGAATTAAGCATCTTGAGTAATTTGCCGTTTGTGTGCAGAGCGGATTGCATGAAAATTAACAATTTTTTGCCAACTATTCATTTTGGATAAAAAGTGATTTTCTCGGTGAATTAAGCATCTTGAGTAATTTGCCGTTTGGTGTCAGAGCGGCTTGCATCAAAATATGCAATTTTTTGCCAAGTACTCGTTTTGGATAAATAGTGATTTTCTCGGCTAGTTAAGCATTCTTAGCAATTTGCCATTTTGTTTCTGAGCGGTTTGCATCAAAATTAACTATTTTTTTGCCAACTATTCATTTTGCATAAAATGTGATTTTCTCGGCAGGTTCTGCAGCTTGAGTAATTTGCCGTTTAGTTAAAGAGCGGATTTCATGAAAGTTAACTATTTTTTGCCAACTATTCATTTTGGAAAAAAAGTGATTTTCTCGGTTAGTTAATCATTTTTAGCAATTTGCCGATTCGTTTTAGTACACTTGCATCAAAATTTACTATTTTTTGCCAACTATTCATTTTGCATAAAAAGTGATTTTCTCGGCAGGTTAAGCATCTTGAGTAATTTGCCGTTTGGTTTCAGAGCGGATTGCATGAAAGTTAACAATTTTTTGCCAACTATTCATTTAGCATAAACAGTGATTTTCTCGGCAAATTAAGCATTTTGAGTAATTTGCCGTGTGGCTTCTGTGCGTCTTGCATCTAAATTTACTATTTTTTGCAAACTATTAATTTTTGATAAAAAGTGATTTTCTCGGCAAGTTAAGCATTTTAAGCAATTTGCCGTTTGGTTTCTGAGCGTCTTGCATCTAAATTTTACGATTTTTTTGCCTCGTTAAGCATTTTGAGCAATTTGCCGTTGAGTTTTAGAGCGGCTTGCATCTAAATTTACTATTTTTTGCCTGGTTAAGCATTTTGCATAAAAAGTGATTTTCTCGGCAGGTTAAGCATTTTTAGCAATTTGCTTTTAGTTTCAGAGCGGCTTGCATCAAAATTAACTATTTTTTGCCAACTATTCATTTAGGATAAAAAGTGATTTTCTCGACGAATTAAGCATCTTGAGTAATTTGCCGTTTGTGTGCAGAGCGGATTGCATGAAAATTAACAATTTTTTGCCAACTATTCATTTTGGATAAAAAGTGATTTTCTCGGTGAATTAAGCATCTTGAGTAATTTGCCGTTTGGTGTCAGAGCGGCTTGCATCAAAATATGCAATTTTTTGCCAAGTACTCGTTTTGGATAAATAGTGATTTTCTCGGCTAGTTAAGCATTCTTAGCAATTTGCCATTTTGTTTCTGAGCGGTTTGCATCAAAATTAACTATTTTTTTGCCAACTATTCATTTTGCATAAAATGTGATTTTCTCGGCAGGTTCTGCAGCTTGAGTAATTTGCCGTTTAGTTAAAGAGCGGATTTCATGAAAGTTAACTATTTTTTGCCAACTATTCATTTTGGAAAAAAAGTGATTTTCTCGGTTAGTTAATCATTTTTAGCAATTTGCCGATTCGTTTTAGTACACTTGCATCAAAATTTACTATTTTTTGCCAACTATTCATTTTGCATAAAAAGTGATTTTCTCGGCAGGTTAAGCATCTTGAGTAATTTGCCGTTTGGTTTCAGAGCGGATTGCATGAAAGTTAACAATTTTTTGCCAACTATTCATTTAGCATAAACAGTGATTTTCTCGGCAAATTAAGCATTTTGAGTAATTTGCCGTGTGGCTTCTGTGCGTCTTGCATCTAAATTTACTATTTTTTGCAAACTATTAATTTTTGATAAAAAGTGATTTTCTCGGCAAGTTAAGCATTTTAAGCAATTTGCCGTTTGGTTTCTGAGCGTCTTGCATCTAAATTTTACGATTTTTTTGCCTCGTTAAGCATTTTGAGCAATTTGCCGTTGAGTTTTAGAGCGGCTTGCATCTAAATTTACTATTTTTTGCCTGGTTAAGCATTTTGCATAAAAAGTGATTTTCTCGGCAGGTTAAGCATTTTTAGCAATTTGCTTTTAGTTTCAGAGCGGCTTGCATCAAAATTAACTATTTTTTGCCAACTATTCATTTATGATAAAAAGTGATTTTCTCGACGAATTAAGCATCTTGAGTAATTTGCCGTTTGTGTGCAGAGCGGATTGCATGAAAATTAACACTTTTTTGCCAACTATTCATTTTGGATAAAAAGTGATTTCCTCGGTGAATTAAGCATTTTGAGTAATTTGCCGTTTACTTTCAGAGCAGCATGCATCAAACTTTACGATTTTTAGCCAACTATTCTTTTGGGATAAAAAGTGATTTTTTTTCGGCTAGTTAAGCATTTTTAGCAATTTGCCGTTGATTTTTTAGAGCGGCTTGCATCAAAATTATCTATTTTTTGCCAACAATTTATTTTGGATAAAAATTGATTTTCTCGGTGAATTAAGCATCTTGAGTAATTTGCCGTTTGGTGTCAGAGCGGCTTGCATCAAAATATGCAATTTTTTGCCAAGTAATCATTTTGGATAAAAAGTGATTTTGTCGGCTAGTTAAGCATTTTTAGCAATTTGCCGTTGAGTTTTACAGCGGCTTGCATCAAAATTATCTATTTTTAGCCAACAATTCATTTTGGATAAAAAGCGATTTCCTCGGTGAATTAAGCATTTTGAGTAATTTGCCGTTTACTTTCAGAGCAGCATGCATCAAACTTTACGATTTTTAGCCAACTATTCATTTGGGATAAAAAGTGATTTTTTTTTCGGCTAGTTAAGCATTTTTAGCTATTTGCCGTTGATTTTTAGAGCGGCTTGCATCAAAATTATCTATTTTTTGCCAACAATTAATTTTGGATAAAAATTGATTTTCTCGGTGAATTAAGCATCTTGAGTAATTTGCCGTTTGGTGTCAGAGCGGCTTGCATCAAAATATGCAATTTTTTGCCAAGTAATCATTTTGGATAAAAAGTGATTTTCTCGGCAAATTAAGCATTTTGAGTAATTTGCCGTGTGGCTTCTGTGCGTCTTGCATCTAAATTTACTATTTTTTGCAAACTATTAATTTTTGATAAAAAGTGATTTTCTCGGCAAGTTAAGCATTTTAAGCAATTTGCCGTTTGGTTTCTGAGCGTCTTGCATCTAAATTTTACGATTTTTTTGCCTCGTTAAGCATTTTGAGCAATTTGCCGTTGAGTTTTAGAGCGGCTTGCATCTAAATTTACTATTTTTTGCCTGGTTAAGCATTTTGCATAAAAAGTGATTTTCTCGGCAGGTTAAGCATTTTTAGCAATTTGCTTTTAGTTTCAGAGCGGCTTGCATCAAAATTAACTATTTTTTGCCAACTATTCATTTATGATAAAAAGTGATTTTCTCGACGAATTAAGCATCTTGAGTAATTTGCCGTTTGTGTGCAGAGCGGATTGCATGAAAATTAACACTTTTTTGCCAACTATTCATTTTGGATAAAAAGTGATTTCCTCGGTGAATTAAGCATTTTGAGTAATTTGCCGTTTACTTTCAGAGCAGCATGCATCAAACTTTACGATTTTTAGCCAACTATTCTTTTGGGATAAAAAGTGATTTTTTTTCGGCTAGTTAAGCATTTTTAGCAATTTGCCGTTGATTTTTTAGAGCGGCTTGCATCAAAATTATCTATTTTTTGCCAACAATTTATTTTGGATAAAAATTGATTTTCTCGGTGAATTAAGCATCTTGAGTAATTTGCCGTTTGGTGTCAGAGCGGCTTGCATCAAAATATGCAATTTTTTGCCAAGTAATCATTTTGGATAAAAAGTGATTTTGTCGGCTAGTTAAGCATTTTTAGCAATTTGCCGTTGAGTTTTACAGCGGCTTGCATCAAAATTATCTATTTTTAGCCAACAATTCATTTTGGATAAAAAGCGATTTCCTCGGTGAATTAAGCATTTTGAGTAATTTGCCGTTTACTTTCAGAGCAGCATGCATCAAACTTTACGATTTTTAGCCAACTATTCATTTGGGATAAAAAGTGATTTTTTTTTCGGCTAGTTAAGCATTTTTAGCTATTTGCCGTTGATTTTTAGAGCGGCTTGCATCAAAATTATCTATTTTTTGCCAACAATTAATTTTGGATAAAAATTGATTTTCTCGGTGAATTAAGCATCTTGAGTAATTTGCCGTTTGGTGTCAGAGCGGCTTGCATCAAAATATGCAATTTTTTGCCAAGTAATCATTTTGGATAAAAAGTGATTTTCTCGGCAAATTAAGCATTTTGAGTAATTTGCCGTGTGGCTTCTGTGCGTCTTGCATCTAAATTTACTATTTTTTGCAAACTATTAATTTTTGATAAAAAGTGATTTTCTCGGCTAGTTAAGCATTTTAAGCAATTTGCCGTTTGGTTTCTGAGCGTCTTGCATCTAAATTTTACGATTTTTTGACTCGTTAAGCATTTTGAGCAATTTGCCGTTTGGTGTCATAGCGTCTTGCATCTAAATTTCTATTTTTTTTGCGAACTATTCATTTTGCATAAAAAGTGATTTTTATCCGGCTAGTTAAGCATTTTTAGCAATTTGCCGTTGAGTTTTAGAGCGGCTTGCTTCAAAATTAATTATTTATTGCCAACTAATCATTTTTGGATAAAAAGTGATTTTCTCGGCTATCTTGAGTAATTTGCCGTTTGGTTGCGGAGCAGATTGCGTGAAAATTAACTGTTTTTTTTGCCAACTATTGATTTTGGATAAAAGGTGATTTCCTCTCCGAATTAAGCATTTTGAGTAATTTGCCGCTTCCTTTCTGAGCAGCATGCATCAAAATTTACGATTTTTAGCCAACTATTCATTTAGGATAAAAAGTGATTTTCTCGGTGAATTAAGCATCTTGAGTAAGTTGGCGTTTGGTTGCAGAGTGGATAGCATGAGAATTAAGTATTTTTTGCCAACTATTCATTTTGGATGAAAAGTGATTTTCTCGGCGATTTAAGCATTTTGAGTAATTTGCTTTTAGTTTCAGAGCGGCTTGCATCAAAATTAACTATTTTTTGCCAACTATTCATTTATGATAAAAAGTGATTTTCTCGACGAATTAAGCATCTTGAGTAATTTGCCGTTTGTGTGCAGAGCGGATTGAATGAAAATTAACAATTTTTTGCCAACTATTCATTTTGGATAAAAAGTGATTTCCTCGGTGAATTAAGCATTTTGAGTAATTTGCCGTTTACTTTCAGAGCAGCATGCATCAAACTTTACGATTTTTAGCCAACTATTCATTTGGGATAAAAAGTGATTTTTTTTTCGGCTAGTTAAGCATTTTTAGCAATTTGCCGTTGATTTTGTAGAGCGGCTTGCATCAAAATTATCTATTTTTTGCCAACTATTCATTTTGGATAAAAATTGATTTTCTCGGTGAATTAAGCATCTTGAGTAATTTGCCGTTTGGTGTCAGAGCGGCTTGCATCAAAATATGCAATTTTTTGCCAAGTAATCATTTTGGATAAAAAGTGATTTTTTTTTCGGCTAGTTAAGCATTTTTAGCTATTTGCCGTTGATTTTTAGAGCGGCTTGCATCAAAATTATCTATTTTTAGCCAACAATTTATTTTGGGTAAAAAGTGATTTTCTCGGTTACTTAGGCATTTTTAGCAATTTGCCGTTTCGTTTCAGAACACTTGCATCAAAATTAACAATTTTTTGCCAACTATTCATTTTGGATAAAAAGTGATTTTCTCGGTTAGTTAAGCATTTTTAGCAATTTGCCGTTTCGTTTCAGAACACTTGCATCAAAATTAACTATTTTTTGCCAACTATTCATTTTGAATAAAAAGTGATTTTCTCGGCAGGTTAAGCATCTTGAGTAATTTGCCGTTTAGTTTCAGAGCGGATTGCATGAAAGGTAACTATTTTTTGCCAACAATTCATTTAGGATAAAAAGTGATTTTCTCGGCAAATTAAGCATTTTGAGTAATTTGTCTTCTGTGCGTCTTGTATCTAAATTTAATATTTTTTGCCAACTATTCATTTTGGATAAAAAGTGATTTTCTTGGTTAGTTAAGCATTTTCAGCAATTTGCCGTTTCGTTTCAGAACACTTGCATCAAAATTAACTATTTTTTGCCAACTATTCATTTTGCATAAAAAGTGATTTTCTCGGCTAGTTAAGTATTTTAATCAATTTGCCGTTTGGTGTCAGAGCGTCTTGCATCTAAATTTTACGATTTTTTGCCTGGTTTAGCATTTTGAGCAATTTGCCATTGAGTTTTAGAGCGGCTTGCATCGAAATTTACTATTTTTTGCCTGGTTAAGCATTTTGAGCAGTTTACCGTTTGGTCTCAGAGTGTCTTGCATCTAAATTTACTATTTTTTGCCTGTTTAAGCATTTTGAGCAATTTGCCGTTTGGTGTCAGAGCGTCTTGCATGAGAATGAACTATTTTTTGCCAACTATTCATTTGGGATAAAAAGTGATTTTGTTTGGCTAGTTCAGCATTTTTGACAATTTGCCGTTGAGTTTTAGAGCGGCTTGCATCAAAATTATTTATTTTTTGCCAACTATTCATTTTGGATAAAAAGTGATTTTCTCGGTGAATTAAGCATCTTGAGTAATTTGCCGTTTGGTGTCAGAGCGGCTTGCATCAAAATATGCAATTTTTTGCCAAGTACTCGTTTTGGATAAATAGTGATTTTCTCGGCTAGTTAAGCATTCTTAGCAATTTGCCATTTTGTTTCTGAGCGGTTTGCATCAAAATTAACTATTTTTTTGCCAACTGTTCATTTTGCATAAAATGTGATTTTCTCGGCAGGTTCTGCAGCTTGAGTAATTTGCCGTTTAGTTAAAGAGCGGATTTCATGAAAGTTAACTATTTTTTGCCAACTATTCATTTTGGAAAAAAAGTGATTTTCTCGGTTAGTTAATCATTTTTAGCAATTTGCCGATTCGTTTTAGTACACTTGCATCAAAATTTACTATTTTTTGCCAACTATTCATTTTGCATAAAAAGTGATTTTCTCGGCAGGTTAAGCATCTTGAGTAATTTGCCGTTTGGTTTCAGAGCGGATTGCATGAAAGTTAACAATTTTTTGCCAACTATTCATTTAGCATAAACAGTGATTTTCTCGGCAAATTAAGCATTTTGAGTAATTTGCCGTGTGGCTTCTGTGCGTCTTGCATCTAAATTTACTATTTTTTGCAAACTATTAATTTTTGATAAAAAGTGATTTTCTCGGCAAGTTAAGCATTTTAAGCAATTTGCCGTTTGGTTTCTGAGCGTCTTGCATCTAAATTTTACGATTTTTTTGCCTCGTTAAGCATTTTGAGCAATTTGCCGTTGAGTTTTAGAGCGGCTTGCATCTAAATTTACTATTTTTTGCCTGGTTAAGCATTTTGCATAAAAAGTGATTTTCTCGGCAGGTTAAGCATTTTTAGCAATTTGCTTTTAGTTTCAGAGCGGCTTGCATCAAAATTAACTATTTTTTGCCAACTATTCATTTAGGATAAAAAGTGATTTTCTCGACGAATTAAGCATCTTGTGTAATTTGCCGTTTGTGTGCAGAGCGGATTGAATGAAAATTAACAATTTTTTGCCAACTATTCATTTTGGATAAAAAGTGATTTCCTCGGTGAATTAAGCATTTTG
Organism: Scyliorhinus canicula; assembly: GCF_902713615.1. NCBI lineage: Eukaryota > Metazoa > Chordata > Chondrichthyes > Carcharhiniformes > Scyliorhinidae > Scyliorhinus > Scyliorhinus canicula. The sequence goes on along the minus strand of NC_052172.1, from coordinate 2,247,369 downwards.
AGTAATTTGCCGTTTACTTTCAGAGCAGCATGCATCAAACTTTACGATTTTTAGCCAACTATTCATTTGGGATAAAAAGTGATTTGTTTTTCGGCTAGTTAAGCATTTTTAGCAATTTGCCGTTTGGTGTCTGAGCGGCCTGCATCAAAATATGCAATTTTTTGACAAGTAATCATTTTGGATAAAAAGTGATTTTCTCGGCTAGTTAAGCATTTTTAGCAATTTGCCGTTGAGTTTTACAGCGGCTTGCATCAAAATTATTTATTTTTTTGCCAACTATTCATTTTGGATAAAAAGTGATTTTCTCGGTGAATTAAGCATCTTGAGTAATTTGCCGTTTGGTGTCAGAGCGGCTTGCATCAAAATATGCAATTTTTTGCCAAGTAATCGTTTTGGATAAATAGTGATTTTCTCGGCAGGTTAAGCAGCTTGAGTAATTTGCCGTTTAGTTTCAGAGCGGATTTCATGAAAGTTAACTATTTTTTGCCAACTATTCATTTTGGATAAAAAGTGATTTTCTCGGTTAGTTAAGCATTTTTAGCAATTTGCCGTTTCGTTTCAGAACACTTGCATCAAAATTAACTATTTTTTGCCAACTATTCATTTTGAATAAAAAGTGATTTTCTCGGCAGGTTCAGCAGCTTGAGTAAATTGCCGTTTAGTTTCAGAGCGGATTTCATGAAAGTTAACTATTTTTTGCCAACTATTCATTTTGGATAAAAAGTGATTTTCTCGGTTAGTTAATCATTTTTAGCAATTTGCCGATTCGTTTCAGTACACTTGCATCAAAATTTACTATTTTTTGCCAACTATTCATTTTGCATAAAAAGTGATTTTCTCGGCAGGTTAGGCATCTTGAGTAATTTGCCGTTTGGTTTCAGAGCGGATTGCAAGAAAGTTAACAATTTTTTGCCAACTATTCATTTAGCATAAAAAGTGATTTTCTCGGCAAATTAAGCATTTTGAGTAATTTGCCTTGTGGCTTCTGTGCGTCTTGCATCTAAATTTACTATTTTTTGCAAACTATTAATTTTTGTTAAAAAGTGATTTTCTCGGCTAGTTAAGCGTTTTAAGCAATTTGCCGTTTGGTTTCTGAGCGTCTTGCATCTAAATTTTACGTTTTTTGCCTCGTTAAGCATTTTGAGCAATTTGCCGTTGAGTTTTAGAGCGGCTTGCATCTAAATTTACTATTTTTTGCCTGGTTAAGCATTTCGAGCAATTTGCCGTTTGGTGTCATAGCGTCTTGCATCTAATATTCTATTTTTTTTGCGAACTATTCATTTTGGATAAAAAGTGATTTTTATCCGGCTAGTTAAGCATTTTTAGCAATTTGCCGTTGAGTTTTAGAGCGGCTTGCATCAAAATTAATTATTTATTGCCAACTAATCATTTTTGGATAAAAAGTGATTTTCTCGGCTATCTTGAGTAATTTGCCGTTTGGTTGCAGAGCAGATTGCATGAAAATTAACTGTTTTTTTTGCCAACTATTGATTTTGGATTAAAGGTGATTTTCTCGGCAAATTAAGCATTTTGAGTAATTTGCCGTTTGGCTTCTGTGCGTCTTGTATCTAAATTTACTATTTTTTACCAACTATTCATTTTGGATAAAAAGTGATTTTCCCGGTTACTTAGGCATTTTTAGCAATTTGCCGTTTCGTTTCAGAACACGTGCATCAAAATTAACTATTTTTTGCCAACTATTCATTTTGGATAAAAAGTGATTTTCTCGGTTAGTTAAGCATTTTTAGCAATTTGCCGTTTCGTTTCAGAACACTTGCATCAAAATTAACTATTTTTTGCCAACTATTCATTTTGAATAAAAAGTGATTTTCTCGGCACGTTAAGCATCTTGAGTAATTTGCCGTTAGGTTTCAGAGCGGATTGCATAAAAGTTAACAATTTTTTGCCAACAATTCATTTAGGATAAAAAGTGATTTTCTCGGCAAATTAAGCATTTTGAGTAATTTGCTGTTTGGCTTCTGTGCGTCTTGTATCTAAATTTACTATTTTTTACCAACTATTCATTTTGGATAAAAAGTGATTTTCTCGTTTACTTAGGCATTTTTAGCAATTTGCCGTTTCGTTTCAGAACACGTGCATCAAAATTAACTATTTTTTGCCAACTATTCATTTTGGATAAAAAGTGATTTTCTCGGTTAGTTAAGCATTTTTAGCAATTTGCCGTTTCGTTTCAGAACACTTGCATCAAAATTAACTATTTGTTTTGCCAACTATTCATTTTGCATAAAATGTGATTTTCTCGGCAGGTTCAGCAGCTTGAGTAATTTGCCGTTTAGTTAAAGAGCGGATTTCATGAAAGCTAACTATTTTTTGCCAACTATTCATTTTGGATAAAAAGTGATTTTCTCGGTTAGTTAATCATTTTTAGCAATTTGCCGATTCGTTTCAGTACACTTGCATCAAAATTTACTATTTTTTGCCAACTATTCATTTTGCATAAAAAGTGATTTTCTCGGCAGGTTAAGCATCTTGAGTAATTTGCCGTTTGGTTTCAGAGCGGATTGCATGAAAGTTAACAATTTTTTGCCAACTATTCATTTAGCATAAAAAGTGATTTTCTCGGCAAATTAAGCATTTTGAGTAATTTGCCGTGTGGCTTCTGTGCGTCTTGCATCTCAATTTACTATATTTTGCAAACTATTAATTTTTGATAAAAAGTGATTTTCTCGGCAAATTAAGCATTTTGAGTAATTTGCCGTGTGGCTTCTGTGCGTCTTGCATCTAAATTTACTATTTTTTGCAAACTATTAATTTTTGATAAAAAGTGATTTTCTCGGCAAGTTAAGCATTTTAAGCAATTTGCCGTTTGGTTTCTGAGCGTCTTGCATCTAAATTTTACGATTTTTTTGCCTCGTTAAGCATTTTGAGCAATTTGCCGTTGAGTTTTAGAGCGGCTTGCATCTAAATTTACTATTTTTTGCCTGGTTAAGCATTTTGAGCAATTTGCCGTTTGGTGTCATAGCGTCTTGCATCTAAATTTCTATTTTTTTTGCGAACTATTCATTTTGGATAAAAAGTGATTTTTATCCGGCTAGTTAAGCATTTTTAGCAATTTGCCATTGAGTTTTAGAGCGGCTTGCATCAAAATTAATTATTTATTGCCAACTAACCATTTTTGGATAAAAAGTGATTTTCTCGGCTATCTTGAGTAATTTGCCGTTTGGTTCCAGAGCAGATTGCATGAAAATTAACTGTTTTTTTGCCAACTATTGATTTTGGATAAAAGGTGATTTCCTCTCCGAATTAAGCATTTTGAGAAATTTGCCGCTTCCTTTCAGAGCAGCATGCATCAAAATTTACGATTTTTAGCCAACTATTCATTTAGGATAAAAAGTGATTTTCTCGGCGAATTAAGCATCTTGAGTAAGTTGGCGTTTGGTTGCAGAGTGGATAGCATGAGAATTAAGTATTTTTTGCCAACTATTCATTTTGGATGAAAAGTGATTTTCTCGGCGATTTAAGCATTTTGAGTAATTTGCCGTTTGGCTTCTGTGCGTCTTGTATATAAATTTACTATTTTTTACCAACTATTCATTTTGGATAAAAAGTGATTTTCTCGGCAGGTTAAGCATCTTGAGTAATTTGCCGTTTGGTTTCAGAGCGGATTGCATGAAAGTTAACAATTTTTTGCCAACAATTCATTTAGGATAAAAAGTGATTTTCTCGGCAAATTAAGCATTTTGAGTAATTTGTCTTCTGTGCGTCTTGTATCTAAATTTAATATTTTTTGCCAACTATTCATTTTGGATAAAAAGTGATTTTCTTGGTTAGTTAAGCATTTTTAGCAATTTGCCGTTTCGTTTCAGAGCACTTGCATCAAAATTAACTATTTTTTGCCATCTATTCATTTTGCATAAAAAGTGATTTTCTCGGCTAGTTAAGTATTTTAATCAATTTGCCGTTTGGTGTCAGAGCGTCTTGCATCTAAATTTTACGATTTTTTGCCTGGTTTAGCATTTTGAGCAATTTGCCATTGAGTTTTAGAGCGGCTTGCATCGAAATTTACTATTTTTTGCCTGGTTAAGCATTTTGAGCAATTTACCGTTTGGTCTCAGAGTGTCTTGCATCTAAATTTACTATTTTTTGCCTGTTTAAGCATTTTGAGCAATTTGCCGTTTGGTGTCAGAGCGTCTTGCATGAGAATGAACTATTTTTTGCCAACTATTCATTTGGGATAAAAAGTGATTTTGTTCGGCTAGTTCAGCATTTTTGACAATTTGCCGTTGAGTTTTAGAGCGGCTTGCATCAAAATTATTTATTTTTTTGCCAACTATTCATTTTGGATAAAAAGTGATTTTCTCGGTGAATTAAGCATCTTGAGTAATTTGCCGTTTGGTGTCAGTGCGGCTTGCATCAAAATATGCAATTTTTTGCCAAGTACTCGTTTTGGATAAATAGTGATTTTCTCGGCTAGTTAAGCATTCTTAGCAATTTGCCATTTTGTTTCTGAGCGGTTTGCATCAAAATTAACTATTTTTTTGCCAACTATTCATTTTGCATAAAATGTGATTTTCTCGGCAGGTTCTGCAGCTTGAGTAATTTGCCGTTTAGTTAAAGAGCGGATTTCATGAAAGTTAACTATTTTTTGCCAACTATTCATTTTGGAAAAAAAGTGATTTTCTCGGTTAGTTAATCATTTTTAGCAATTTGCCGATTCGTTTTAGTACACTTGCATCAAAATTTACTATTTTTTGCCAACTATTCATTTTGCATAAAAAGTGATTTTCTCGGCAGGTTAAGCATCTTGAGTAATTTGCCGTTTGGTTTCAGAGCGGATTGCATGAAAGTTAACAATTTTTTGCCAACTATTCATTTAGCATAAACAGTGATTTTCTCGGCAAATTAAGCATTTTGAGTAATTTGCCGTGTGGCTTCTGTGCGTCTTGCATCTAAATTTACTATTTTTTGCAAACTATTAATTTTTGATAAAAAGTGATTTTCTCGGCAAGTTAAGCATTTTAAGCAATTTGCCGTTTGGTTTCTGAGCGTCTTGCATCTAAATTTTACGAATATTTTGCCTCGTTAAGCATTTTGAGCAATTTGCCGTTGAGTTTTAGAGCGGCTTGCATCTAAATTTACTATTTTTTGCCTGGTTAAGCATTTTGCATAAAAAGTGATTTTCTCGGCAGGTTAAGCATTTTTAGCAATTTGCTTTTAGTTTCAGAGCGGCTTGCATCAAAATTAACTATTTTTTGCCAACTATTCATTTAGGATAAAAAGTGATTTTCTCGACGAATTAAGCATCTTGAGTAATTTGCCGTTTGTGTGCAGAGCGGATTGCATGAAAATTAACAATTTTTTGCCAACTATTCATTTTGGATAAAAAGTGATTTTCTCGGTGAATTAAGCATCTTGAGTAATTTGCCGTTTGGTGTCAGAGCGGCTTGCATCAAAATATGCAATTTTTTGCCAAGTACTCGTTTTGGATAAATAGTGATTTTCTCGGCTAGTTAAGCATTCTTAGCAATTTGCCATTTTGTTTCTGAGCGGTTTGCATCAAAATTAACTATTTTTTTGCCAACTATTCATTTTGCATAAAATGTGATTTTCTCGGCAGGTTCTGCAGCTTGAGTAATTTGCCGTTTAGTTAAAGAGCGGATTTCATGAAAGTTAACTATTTTTTGCCAACTATTCATTTTGGAAAAAAAGTGATTTTCTCGGTTAGTTAATCATTTTTAGCAATTTGCCGATTCGTTTTAGTACACTTGCATCAAAATTTACTATTTTTTGCCAACTATTCATTTTGCATAAAAAGTGATTTTCTCGGCAGGTTAAGCATCTTGAGTAATTTGCCGTTTGGTTTCAGAGCGGATTGCATGAAAGTTAACAATTTTTTGCCAACTATTCATTTAGCATAAACAGTGATTTTCTCGGCAAATTAAGCATTTTGAGTAATTTGCCGTGTGGCTTCTGTGCGTCTTGCATCTAAATTTACTATTTTTTGCAAACTATTAATTTTTGATAAAAAGTGATTTTCTCGGCAAGTTAAGCATTTTAAGCAATTTGCCGTTTGGTTTCTGAGCGTCTTGCATCTAAATTTTACGATTTTTTTGCCTCGTTAAGCATTTTGAGCAATTTGCCGTTGAGTTTTAGAGCGGCTTGCATCTAAATTTACTATTTTTTGCCTGGTTAAGCATTTTGCATAAAAAGTGATTTTCTCGGCAGGTTAAGCATTTTTAGCAATTTGCTTTTAGTTTCAGAGCGGCTTGCATCAAAATTAACTATTTTTTGCCAACTATTCATTTATGATAAAAAGTGATTTTCTCGACGAATTAAGCATCTTGAGTAATTTGCCGTTTGTGTGCAGAGCGGATTGCATGAAAATTAACACTTTTTTGCCAACTATTCATTTTGGATAAAAAGTGATTTCCTCGGTGAATTAAGCATTTTGAGTAATTTGCCGTTTACTTTCAGAGCAGCATGCATCAAACTTTACGATTTTTAGCCAACTATTCTTTTGGGATAAAAAGTGATTTTTTTTTTCGGCTAGTTAAGCATTTTTAGCAATTTGCCGTTGATTTTTTAGAGCGGCTTGCATCAAAATTATCTATTTTTTGCCAACAATTTATTTTGGATAAAAATTGATTTTCTCGGTGAATTAAGCATCTTGAGTAATTTGCCGTTTGGTGTCAGAGCGGCTTGCATCAAAATATGCAATTTTTTGCCAAGTAATCATTTTGGATAAAAAGTGATTTTGTCGGCTAGTTAAGCATTTTTAGCAATTTGCCGTTGAGTTTTACAGCGGCTTGCATCAAAATTATCTATTTTTAGCCAACAATTCATTTTGGATAAAAAGCGATTTCCTCGGTGAATTAAGCATTTTGAGTAATTTGCCGTTTACTTTCAGAGCAGCATGCATCAAACTTTACGATTTTTAGCCAACTATTCATTTGGGATAAAAAGTGATTTGTTTTTCGGCTAGTTAAGCATTTTTAGCTATTTGCCGTTGATTTTTAGAGCGGCTTGCATCAAAATTATCTATTTTTTGCCAACAATTTATTTTGGATAAAAATTGATTTTCTCGGTGAATTAAGCATCTTGAGTAATTTGCCGTTTGGTGTCAGAGCGGCTTGCATCAAAATATGCAATTTTTTGCCAAGTAATCATTTTGGATAAAAAGTGATTTTCTCGGCAAATTAAGCATTTTGAGTAATTTGCCGTGTGGCTTCTGTGCGTCTTGCATCTAAATTTACTATTTTTTGCAAACTATTAATTTTTGATAAAAAGTGATTTTCTCGGCTAGTTAAGCATTTAAAGCAATTTGCCGTTTGGTTTCTGAGCGTCTTGCATCTAAATTTTACGATTTTTTGACTTGTTAAGCATTTTGAGCAATTTGCCGTTTGGTGTCATAGCGTCTTGCATCTAAATTTCTATTTTTTTTGCGAACTATTCATTTTGGATAAAAAGTGATTTTTATCCGGCTTGTTAAGCATTTTTAGCAATTTGCCGTTGAGTTTTAGAGCGGCTTGCTTCAAAATTAATTATTTATTGCCAACTAATCATTTTTGGATAAAAAGTGATTTCCTCGGCTATCTTGAGTAATTTGCCGTTTGGTTGCGGAGCAGATTGCGTGAAAATTAACTGTTTTTTTTGCCAACTATTGATTTTGGATAAAAGGTGATTTCCTCTCCGAATTAAGCATTTTGAGTAATTTGCCGCTTCCTTTCTGAGCAGCATGCATCAAAATTTACGATTTTTAGCCAACTATTCATTTAGGATAAAAAGTGATTTTCTCGGTGAATTAAGCATCTTGAGTAAGTTGGCGTTTGGTTGCAGAGTGGATAGCATGAGAATTAAGTATTTTTTGCCAACTATTCATTTTGGATGAAAAGTGATTTTCTCGGCGATTTAAGCATTTTGAGTAATTTGCTTTTAGTTTCAGAGCGGCTTGCATCAAAATTAACTATTTTTTGCCAACTATTCATTTATGATAAAAAGTGATTTTCTCGACGAATTAAGCATCTTGAGTAATTTGCCGTTTGTGTGCAGAGCGGATTGAATGAAAATTAACAATGTTTTGCCAACTATTCATTTTGGATAAAAAGTGATTTCCTCGGTGAATTAAGCATTTTGAGTAATTTGCCGTTTACTTTCAGAGCAGCATGCATCAAACTTTACGATTTTTAGCCAACTATTCATTTGGGATAAAAAGTGATTTTTTTTTCGGCTAGTTAAGCATTTTTAGCAATTTGCCGTTGATTTTGTAGAGCGGCTTGCATCAAAATTATCTATTTTTTGCCAACAATTTATTTTGGATAAAAATTGATTTTCTCGGTGAATTAAGCATCTTGAGTAATTTGCCGTTTGGTGTCAGAGCGGCTTGCATCAAAATATGCAATTTTTTGCCAAGTAATCATTTTGGATAAAAAGTGATTTTTTTTTCGGCTAGTTAAGCATTTTTAGCTATTTGCCGTTGATTTTTAGAGCGGCTTGCATCAAAATTATCTATTTTTAGCCAACAATTTATTTTGGATAAAAATTGATTTTCTCGGTGAATTAAGCATCTTGAGTAATTTGCCGTTTGGCTTCTGTGCGTCTTGCATCAAAATTAACTATTTTTTACCAACTATTCATTTTGGATAAAAAGTGATTTTCTCGGTTACTTAGGCATTTTTAGCAATTTGCCGTTTCGTTTCAGAACACTTGCATCAAAATTAACTATTTTTTGCCAACTATTCATTTTGAATAAAAAGTGATTTTCTCGGCAGGTTAAGCATCTTGAGTAATTTGCCGTTTAGTTTCAGAGCGGATTGCATGAAAGGTAACTATTTTTTGCCAACAATTCATTTAGGATAAAAAGTGATTTTCTCGGCAAATTAAGCATTTTGAGTAATTTGTCTTGTATCTAAATTTAATATTTTTTGCCAACTATTCATTTTGGATAAAAAGTGATTTTCTTGGTTAGTTAAGCATTTTCAGCAATTTGCCGTTTCGTTTCAGAACACTTGCATCAAAATTAACTATTTTTTGCCAACTATTCATTTTGCATAAAAAGTGATTTTCTCGGCTAGTTAAGTATTTTAATCAATTTGCCGTTTGGTGTCAGAGCGTCTTGCATCTAAATTTTACGATTTTTTGCCTGGTTTAGCATTTTGAGCAATTTGCCATTGAGTTTTAGAGCGGCTTGCATCGAAATTTACTATTTTTTGCCTGGTTAAGCATTTTGAGCAATTTACCGTTTGGTCTCAGAGTGTCTTGCATCTAAATTTACTATTTTTTGCCTGTTTAAGCATTTTGAGCAATTTGCCGTTTGGTGTCAGAGCGTCTTGCATGAGAATGAACTATTTTTTGCCAACTATTCATTTGGGATAAAAAGTGATTTTGTTCGGCTAGTTCAGCATTTTTGACAATTTGCCGTTGAGTTTTAGAGCGGCTTGCATCAAAATTATTTATTTTTTTGCCAACTATTCATTTTGGATAAAAAGTGATTTTCTCGGTGAATTAAGCATCTTGAGTAATTTGCCGTTTGGTGTCAGAGTGGCTTGCATCAAAATATGCAATTTTTTGCCAAGTACTCGTTTTGGATAAATAGTGATTTTCTCGGCTAGTTAAGCATTCTTAGCAATTTGCCATTTTGTTTCTGAGCGGTTTGCATCAAAATTAACTATTTTTTTGCCAACTATTCATTTTGCATAAAATGTGATTTTCTCGGCAGGTTCTGCAGCTTGAGTAATTTGCCGTTTAGTTAAAGAGCGGATTTCATGAAAGTTAACTATTTTTTGCCAACTATTCATTTTGGAAAAAAAGTGATTTTCTCGGTTAGTTAATCATTTTTAGCAATTTGCCGATTCGTTTTAGTACACTTGCATCAAAATTTACTATTTTTTGCCAACTATTCATTTTGCATAAAAAGTGATTTTCTCGGCAGGTTAAGCATCTTGAGTAATTTGCCGTTTGGTTTCAGAGCGGATTGCATGAAAGTTAACAATTTTTTGCCAACTATTCATTTAGCATAAACAGTGATTTTCTCGGCAAATTAAGCATTTTGAGTAATTTGCCGTGTGGCTTCTGTGCGTCTTGCATCTAAATTTACTATTTTTTGCAAACTATTAATTTTTGATAAAAAGTGATTTTCTCGGCAAGTTAAGCATTTTAAGCAATTTGCCGTTTGGTTTCTGAGCGTCTTGCATCTAAATTTTACGATTTTTTTGCCTCGTTAAGCATTTTGAGCAATTTGCCGTTGAGTTTTAGAGCGGCTTGCATCTAAATTTACTATTTTTTGCCTGGTTAAGCATTTTGCATAAAAAGTGATTTTCTCGGCAGGTTAAGCATTTTTAGCAATTTGCTTTTAGTTTCAGAGCGGCTTGCATCAAAATTAACTATTTTTTGCCAACTATTCATTTAGGATAAAAAGTGATTTTCTCGACGAATTAAGCATCTTGAGTAATTTGCCGTTTGTGTGCAGAGCGGATTGCATGAAAATTAACAATTTTTTGCCAACTATTCATTTTGGATAAAAAGTGATTTTCTCGGTGAATTAAGCATCTTGAGTAATTTGCCGTTTGGTGTCAGAGCGGCTTGCATCAAAATATGCAATTTTTTGCCAAGTACTCGTTTTGGATAAATAGTGATTTTCTCGGCTAGTTAAGCATTCTTAGCAATTTGCCATTTTGTTTCTGAGCGGTTTGCATCAAAATTAACTATTTTTTTGCCAACTGTTCATTTTGCATAAAATGTGATTTTCTCGGCAGGTTCTGCAGCTTGAGTAATTTGCCGTTTAGTTAAAGAGCGGATTTCATGAAAGTTAACTATTTTTTGCCAACTATTCATTTTGGAAAAAAAGTGATTTTCTCGGTTAGTTAATCATTTTTAGCAATTTGCCGATTCGTTTTAGTACACTTGCATCAAAATTTACTATTTTTTGCCAACTATTCATTTTGCATAAAAAGTGATTTTCTCGGCAGGTTAAGCATCTTGAGTAATTTGCCGTTTGGTTTCAGAGCGGATTGCATGAAAGTTAACAATTTTTTGCCAACTATTCATTTAGCATAAACAGTGATTTTCTCGGCAAATTAAGCATTTTGAGTAATTTGCCGTGTGGCTTCTGTGCGTCTTGCATCTAAATTTACTATTTTTTGCAAACTATTAATTTTTGATAAAAAGTGATTTTCTCGGCAAGTTAAGCATTTTAAGCAATTTGCCGTTTGGTTTCTGAGCGTCTTGCATCTAAATTTTACGATTTTTTTTGCCTCGTTAAGCATTTTGAGCAATTTGCCGTTGAGTTTTAGAGCGGCTTGCATCTAAATTTACTATTTTTTGCCTGGTTAAGCATTTTGCATAAAAAGTGATTTTCTCGGCAGGTTAAGCATTTTTAGCAATTTGCTTTTAGTTTCAGAGCGGCTTGCATCAAAATTAACTATTTTTTGCCAACTATTCATTTAGGATAAAAAGTGATTTTCTCGACGAATTAAGCATCTTGTGTAATTTGCCGTTTGTGTGCAGAGCGGATTGCATGAAAATTAACAATTTTTTGCCAACTATTCATTTTGGATAAAAAGTGATTTTCTCGGTGAATTAAGCATCTTGAGTAATTTGCCGTTTGGTGTCAGAGCGGCTTGCATCAAAATATGCAATTTTTTGCCAAGTACTCGTTTTGGATAAATAGTGATTTTCTCGGCTAGTTAAGCATTCTTAGCAATTTGCCATTTTGTTTCTGAGCGGTTTGCATCAAAATTAACTATTTTTTTGCCAACTATTCATTTTGCATAAAATGTGATTTTCTCGGCAGGTTCTGCAGCTTGAGTAATTTGCCGTTTAGTTAAAGAGCGGATTTCATGAAAGTTAACTATTTTTTGCCAACTATTCATTTTGGAAAAAAAGTGATTTTCTCGGTTAGTTAATCATTTTTAGCAATTTGCCGATTCGTTTTAGTACACTTGCATCAAAATTTACTATTTTTTGCCAACTATTCATTTTGCATAAAAAGTGATTTTCTCGGCAGGTTAAGCATCTTGAGTAATTTGCCGTTTGGTTTCAGAGCGGATTGCATGAAAGTTAACAATTTTTTGCCAACTATTCATTTAGCATAAACAGTGATTTTCTCGGCAAATTAAGCATTTTGAGTAATTTGCCGTGTGGCTTCTGTGCGTCTTGCATCTAAATTTACTATTTTTTGCAAACTATTAATTTTTGATAAAAAGTGATTTTCTCGGCAAGTTAAGCATTTTAAGCAATTTGCCGTTTGGTTTCTGAGCGTCTTGCATCTAAATTTTACGATTTTTTTGCCTCGTTAAGCATTTTGAGTAATTTGCCATTGATTTTTTAGAGCGGCTTGCATCAAAATTATCTATTTTTTGCCAACAATTTATTTTGGATAAAAATTGATTTTCTCGGTGAATTAAGCATCTTGAGTAATTTGCCGTTTGGTGTCAGAGCGGCTTGCATCAAAATATGCAATTTTTTGCCAAGTAATCATTTTGGATAAAAAGTGATTTTCTCGGCAAATTAAGCATTTTGAGTAATTTGCCGTGTGGCTTCTGTGCGTCTTGCATCTAAATTTACTATTTTTTGCAAACTATTAATTTTTGATAAAAAGTGATTTTCTCGGCTAGTTAAGCATTTTAATCAATTTGCCGTTTGGTTTCTGAGCGTCTTGCATCTAAATTTTACGATTTTTTTGCCTCGTTAAGCATTTTGAGCAATTTGCCGTTTGGTGTCATAGCGTCTTGCATCTAAATTTCTATTTTTTTTGCGAACTATTCATTTTGGATAAAAAGTGATTTTTATCCGGCTAGTTAAGCATTTTTAGCAATTTGCCGTTGAGTTTTAGAGCGGCTTGCTTCAAAATTAATTATTTATTGCCAACTAATCATTTTTGGATAAAAAGTGATTTTCTCGGCTATCTTGAGTAATTTGCCGTTTGGTTGCGGAGCAGATTGCGTGAAAATTAACTGTTTTTTTTGCCAACTATTGATTTTGGATAAAAGGTGATTTCCTCTCCGAATTAAGCATTTTGAGTAATTTGCCGCTTCCTTTCTGAGCAGCATGCATCAAAATTTACGATTTTTAGCCAACTATTCATTTAGGATAAAAAGTGATTTTCTCGGCGAATTAAGCATCTTGAGTAAGTTGGCGTTTGGTTGCAGTGTGGATAGCATGAGAATTAAGTATTTTTTGCCAACTATTCATTTTGGATGAAAAGTGATTTTCTCGGCGATTTAAGCATTTTGAGTAATTTGCTTTTAGTTTCAGAGCGGCTTGCATCAAAATTAACTATTTTTTGCCAACTATTCATTTATGATAAAAAGTGATTTTCTCGACGAATTAAGCATCTTGAGTAATTTGCCGTTTGTGTGCAGAGCGGATTGAATGAAAATTAACAATTTTTTGCCAACTATTCATTTTGGATAAAAAGTGATTTCCTCGGTGAATTAAGCATTTTGAGTAATTTGCCGTTTACTTTCAGAGCAGCATGCATCAAACTTTACGATTTTTAGCCAACTATTCATTTGGGATAAAAAGTGATTTGTTTTTCGGCTAGTTAAGCATTTTTAGCAATTTGCCGTTTGGTGTCTGAGCGGCCTGCATCAAAATATGCAATTTTTTGACAAGTAATCATTTTGGATAAAAAGTGATTTTCTCGGCTAGTTAAGCATTTTTAGCAATTTGCCGTTGAGTTTTACAGCGGCTTGCATCAAAATTATTTATTTTTTTGCCAACTATTCATTTTGGATAAAAAGTGATTTTCTCGGTGAATTAAGCATCTTGAGTAATTTGCCGTTTGGTGTCAGAGCGGCTTGCATCAAAATATGCAATTTTTTGCCAAGTAATCATTTTGGATAAAAAGTGATTTTGTCGGCTAGTTAAGCATTTTTAGCAATTTGCCGTTGAGTTTTACAGCGGCTTGCATCAAAATTATCTATTTTTAGCCAACAATTCATTTTGGATAAAAAGCGATTTCCTCGGTGAATTAAGCATCTTGAGTAATTTGCCGTTTGGTGTCAGAGCGGCTTGCATCAAAATATGCAATTTTTTGCCAAGTAATCATTTTGGATAAAAAGTGATTTTTTTTTCGGCTAGTTAAGCATTTTTAGCTATTTGCCGTTGATTTTTAGAGCGGCTTGCATCAAAATTATCTATTTTTAGCCAACAATTTATTTTGGATAAAAATTGATTTTCTCGGTGAATTAAGCATCTTGAGTAATTTGCCGTTTGGTGTCAGAGCGGCTTGCATCAAAATATGCAATTTTTTGCCAAGTAATCATTTTGGATAAAAGGTGATTTCCTCTCCGAATTAAGCATTTTGAGTAATTTGCCGCTTCCTTTCAGAGCAGCATGCATCAAAATTTACGATTTTTAGCCAACTATTCATTTAGGATAAAAAGTGATTTTCTCGGCGAATTAAGCATCTTGAGTAAGTTGGCGTTTGGTTGCAGAGTGGATAGCATGAGAATTAAGTATTTTTTGCCAACTATTCATTTTGGATGAAAAGTGATTTTCTCGGCGATTTAAGCATTTTGAGTAATTTGCCGTTTGGTTTCTGTGCGTCTTGCATCTAAATTTACTACTTTTTGCCAACTATTCATTTTGGGTAAAAGTGATTTTCTCGGCTAGTTAAGCATTTTTAGCAATTTGCTTTTAGTTTCAGAGCGGCTTGCATCAAAATTAACTATTTTTTGCCAACTATTCATTTATGATAAAAAGTGATTTTCTCGACGAATTAAGCATCTTGAGTAATTTGCCGTTTGTGTGCAGAGCGGATTGCATGAAAATTAACAATTTTTTGCCAACTATTCATTTTGGATAAAAAGTGATTTCCTCGGTGAATTAAGCATTTTGAGTAATTTGCCGTTTACTTTCAGAGCAGCATGCATCAAACTTTACGATTTTTAGCCAACTATTCATTTGGGATAAAAAGTGATTTTTTTTTTCGGCTAGTTAAGCATTTTTAGCAATTTGCCGTTGATTTTTTAGAGCGGCTTGCATCAAAATTATCTATTTTTTGCCAACAATTTATTTTGGATAAAAATTGATTTTCTCGGTGAATTAAGCATCTTGAGTAATTTGCCGTTTGGTGTCAGAGCGGCTTGCATCAAAATATGCAATTTTTTGCCAAGTAATCATTTTGGATAAAAAGTGATTTTGTCGGCTAGTTAAGCATTTTTAGCAATTTGCCGTTGAGTTTTACAGCGGCTTGCATCAAAATTATCTATTTTTAGCCAACAATTTATTTTGGATAAAAATTGATTTTCTCGGTGAATTAAGCATCTTGAGTAATTTGCCGTTTGGTGTCAGAGCGGCTTGCATCAAAATATGCAATTTTTTGCCAAGTAATCATTTTGGATAAAAAGTGATTTTCTCGGCAAATTAAGCATTTTGAGTAATTTGCCGTGTGGCTTCTGTGCGTCTTGCATCTAAATTTACTATTTTTTGCAAACTATTAATTTTTGATAAAAAGTGATTTTCTCGGCTAGTTAAGCATTTTAAGCAATTTGCCGTTTGGTTTCTGAGCGTCTTGCATCTAAATTTGACGATTTTTTGACTCGTTAAGCATTTTGAGCAATTTGCCGTATGGTGTCATAGCGTCTTGCATCTAAATTTCTATTTTTTTTGCGAACTATTCATTTTGGATAAAAAGTGATTTTTATCCGGCTAGTTAAGCATTTTTAGCAATTTGCCGTTGAGTTTTAGAGCGGCTTGCATCAAAATTAATTATTTATTGCCAACTAATCATTTTTGGATAAAAAGTGATTTTCTCGGCTATCTTGAGTAATTTGCCGTTTGGTTGCAGAGCAGATTGCATGAAAATTAACTGTTTTTTTGCAAACTATTGATTTTGGATAAAAGGTGATTTCCTCTCCGAATTAAGCATTTTGAGTAATTTGCCGCTTCCTTTCAGAGCAGCATGCATCAAAATTTACGATTTTTAGCCAACTATTCATTTGGGATAAAAAGTGATTTTTTGTTCGGCTAGTTAAGCATTTCTAGCAATTTGCCGTTGATTTTTTAGAGTGGCTTGCATCAAAATTAACAATTTTTTGCCAACTATTCATTTTGGATAAAAAGTGATTTCCTCGGTGAATTAAGCATTTTGAGTAATTTGCCGTTTACTTTCAGAGCAGCATGCATCAAACTTTACGATTTTTAGCCAACTATTCATTTGGGATAAAAAGTGATTTTTTTTTCGGCTAGTTAAGCATTTTTAGCAATTTGCCGTTGATTTTTTAGAGCGGCTTGCATCAAAATTATCTATTTTTTGCCAACAATTTATTTTGGATAAAAATTGATTTTCTCGGTGAATTAAGCATCTTGAGTAATTTGCCGTTTGGTGTCAGAGCGGCTTGCATCAAAATATGCAATTTTTTGCCAAGTAATCATTTTGGATAAAAAGTGATTTTCTCGGCAAATTAAGCATTTTGAGTAATTTGCCGTGTGGCTTCTGTGCGTCTTGCATCTAAATTTACTATTTTTTGCAAACTATTAATTTTTGATAAAAAGTGATTTTCTCGGCTAGTTAAGCATTTTAAGCAATTTGCCGTTTGGTTTCTGAGCGTCTTGCATCTAAATTTTACGATTTTTTGACTCGTTAAGCATTTTGAGCAATTTGCCGTATGGTGTCATAGCGTCTTGCATCTAAATTTCTATTTTTTTTTGCGAACTATTCATTTTGGATAAAAAGTGATTTTTATCCGGCTAGTTAAGCATTTTTAGCAATTTGCCGTTGAGTTTTAGAGCGGCTTGCATCAAAATTAATTATTTATTGCCAACTAATCATTTTTGAATAAAAAGTGATTTTCTCGGCTATCTTGAGTAATTTGCCGTTTGGTTGCAGAGCAGATTGCATGAAAATTAACTGTTTTTTTGCAAACTATTGATTTTGGATAAAAGGTGATTTCCTCTCCGAATTAAGCATTTTGAGTAATTTGCCGCTTCCTTTCAGAGCAGCATGCATCAAAATTTACGATTTTTAGCCAACTATTCATTTAGGATAAAAAGTGATTTTCTCGGCGAATTAAGCATCTTGAGTAAGTTGGCGTTTGGTTGCAGAGTGGATAGCATGAGAATTAAGTATTTTTTGCCAACTATTCATTTTGGATAAAAAGTGATTTTCTCGGCGATTTAAGCATTTTGAGTAATTTGCCGTTTGGTTTCTGTGCGTCTTGCATCTAAATTTACTACTTTTTGCCAACTATTCATTTTGGGTAAAAGTGATTTTCTCGGCTAGTTAAGCATTTTTAGCAATTTGCTTTTAGTTTCAGAGCGGCTTGCATCAAAATTAACTATTTTTTGCCAACTATTCATTTATGATAAAAAGTGATTTTCTCGACGAATTAAGCATCTTGAGTAATTTGCCGCTTGTGTGCAGAGCGGATTGCATGAAAATTAACAATTTTTTGCCAACTATTCATTTTGGATAAAAAGTGATTTCCTCGGTGAATTAAGCATTTTGAATAATTTGCCGTTTACTTTCAGAGCAGCATGCATCAAACTTTACGATTTTTAGCCAACTATTCATTTGGGATAAAAAGTGATTTTTTTTTCGGCTAGTTAAGCATTTTTAGCAATTTGCCGTTGATTTTTTAGAGCGGCTTGCATCAAAATTATCTATTTTTTGCCAACAATTTATTTTGGATAAAAATTGATTTTCTCGGTGAATTAAGCATCTTGAGTAATTTGCCGTTTGGTGTCAGAGCGGCTTGCATCAAAATATGCAATTTTTTGCCAAGTAATCATTTTGGATAAAAAGTGATTTTGTCGGCTAGTTAAGCATTTTTAGCAATTTGCCGTTGAGTTTTACAGCGGCTTGCATCAAAATTATCTATTTTTAGCCAATAATTTATTTTGGATAAAAATTGATTTTCTCGGTGAATTAAGCATCTTGAGTAATTTGCCGTTTGGTGTCAGAGCGGCTTGCATCAAAATATGCAATTTTTTGCCAAGTAATCATTTTGGATAAAAAGTGATTTTCTCGGCAAATTAAGCATTTTGAGTAATTTGCCGTGTGGCTTCTGTGCGTCTTGCATCTAAATTTACTATTTTTTGCAAACTATTAATTTTTGATAAAAAGTGATTTTCTCGGCAAATTAAGCATTTTAAGCAATTTGCCGTTTGGTTTCTGAGCGTCTTGCATCTAAATTTTACGATTTTTTGACTCGTTAAGCATTTTGAGCAATTTGCCGTTTGGTGTCACAGCGTCTTGCATCTAAATTTCTATTTTTTTTGCGAACTATTCATTTTGGATAAAAAGTGATTTTTATCCGGCTAGTTAAGCATTTTTAGCAATTTGCCGTTGAGTTTTAGAGCGGCTTGCATCAAAATTAATTATTTATTGCCAACTAATCATTTTTGGATAAAAAGTGATTTTCTCAGCTATCTTGAGTAATTTGCCGTTTGGTTGCAGAGCAGATTGCATAAAAATTAACTGTTTTTTTGCCAACTATTGATTTTGGATAAAAGGTGATTTCCTCTCCGAATTAAGCATTTTGAGTAATTTGCCGCTTCCTTTCAGAGCAGCATGCATCAAAATTTACGATTTTTAGCCAACTATTCATTTAGGATAAAAAGTGATTTTCTCGGCGAATTAAGCATCTTGAGTAACTTGGCGTTTGGTTGCAGAGTGGATTGCATGAGAATTAAGTATTTTTTGCCAACTATTCATTTTGGATAAAAATTGATTTTCTCGGTGAATTAAGCATCTTGAGTAATTTGCCGTTTGGTGTCAGAGCGGCTTGCATCAAAATATGCAATTTTTTGCCAAGTAATCATTTTGGATAAAAAGTGATTTTCTCGGCTAGTTAAGCATTTTTAGCAATTTGCCGTTGAGTTTTACAGCGGCTTGCATCAAAATTATCTATTTTTAGCCAACAATTCATTTTGGATAAAAAGTGATTTCCTCGGTGAATTAAGCATTTTGAGTAATTTGCCGTTTACTTTCAGAGCAGCATGCATCAAACTTTACAATTTTTAGCCAACTATTCATTTGGGATAAAAAGTGATTTTTTTTCCCGGCTAGTTAAGCATTTTTAGCAATTTGCCGTTGATTTTTAGAGCGGCTTGCATCAAAATTATCTATTTTTTGCCAACAATTTATTTTGGATAAAAATTGATTTTCTCGGTGAATTAAGCATCTTGAGTAATTTGCCGTTTGGTGTCAGAGCGGCTTGCATCAAAATATGCAATTTTTTGCCAAGTAATCATTTTGGATAAAAAGTGATTTTCTCGGCTAGTTAAGCATTTTGAGCAATTTGCCGTTCAGTTTCAGAGCGGTTTGCATCAAAATAAACTATTTTTTTCAACTATTCATTTAGCATAAAAAGTGATTTTCTCGGCTAGTTAAGCATTTTGCTTCATGCAATCCGCTCAGAAACCAAACGGCATTTTGAGTTTGCCGTTTGGTTTCTGAGCGTCTTGCATCTAAATTTACTATTCTATGCAAACTATTCATTTTTGATAAAAAGTGATTATCTCGGCTAGTTAAGCATCTTGAGTAATTTGCCGTTTGGTTTCAGAGCGGATTGCATGAAAGTTAACTATCTTTTGCCAACCATTCATTTAGGATAAAAAGTAATTTTCTCGGCTAGTTAAGCATTCTCAGCAATTTGCCGTTTGGTGTCAGAGATTCTTGCATCTAAATCTACTATTTTTTGCCTGGTTAAGCATTTTGAGCAATTTGCCGTTTGGTGTCAGAGCGTCTTGCATCTAAATTTACTATTTTTTTGCCAACTGTTCATTTTGGATAAAAAGTGATTTTCTCGGCAAATTAAGCATTTTTAGCAATTTGCCGTTGAGTTTTAGAGCGGCTTGCATCAAAATTAACGATTTTTTGCCAAACATTCATTTTGGGGAACAAAGTGATTTCCTCGGCACGTTTTTTGACTTGCTTGGCATTTTCTTTCAGACTGGTTTGCATCAGAAATAACTATTTTTTGCCAAACATTCCTTTTTGGTGACAAGTCGATTTTCTCTGCGAGTTAAGCATTTGAGGAGTTTGCCGCTGCTTTTCAGAGTGGCATGCATCAAAATTCAGTATTTTCTGCGAAACATTCTTATTGGGAAAAAGTGATTTTCTCGTCGAGAGAAGCATTTTGAGTTCCTTGGCATTTTATTTAACAGCGGCTTGCAGATGAAATTTACTATTTTTTGTCAAACATTCTTCTTGGGGGAAAAAAAGTGATTTCAGAAAATCTTGCATCAAAATTAATTATTTTTTGCCAGACATTCTTTTTGGGGAAAAAAGTGATTTTCTCGGCGATATAAGCATTTTGAGAACCATGGCATTATATTTCTGAGCGGTTTGCATCAAAATTAACTATTTTTAGCAAACATTCGTTTTGGGAAAATAGTGATTTTCTCGGCGAGTTGAGCATTTTGAGTAATTTCCCTCTGCTTTTCAGAGCGGCTTGCATCAAAATTAAATACTTTTTGCCAAACATTCTTTGTGGGGGAAAAACTGATTGTCTCGGCGTGATAAACATTTTGAGAACCTTGGCATTATGTTTCAGAATGGCCTGCGTCAAAATTAACTACTTTTTGCCAGGGCTTGTTTTTGGGAAAAAATGATTTTCTCTGCGTGTTAAACATTTTCAGGAGTTTGCCGTTGCTTTTCAGGGCGCATTCATCAAAATTAAATATTTTCTGCAAACCTTCCTTTTTGGAAAAAAAATGATTTCTCTGCGAGTTAAGCATTTTGTTGAGTTTGCCGCTGCTTTTCAGAGTGGCCTGCATCTAAATATTAAATATTTTCTGCAAAGCATTTGTATTGGAGATAAAAGTGATTTTCACGGCGAGTTAAGCATTTTGAGTACATTGGCACTTTATTTCACAGCGGCTTGCATCAATATTAACTATTTTTTGCCAAACAATCTTTTTCGGAACAAAGTGATTTTCTCTGCTCGGTAAGCATTCTGAGTAACTTGGCATTTTGTTTCACAGTGGCTTGCACCAAAACTCACTATTTTTTGCCAAACATTATTTTTGGAGGAACAGTGATTTTCTCTGTTCGTTAAGCATATTCGCACATTGGCATTTTGTTTCAGAATGGCTTGCATCTAAATTTACTATTTTTTGCCAAACATTCTTTTTGGGAATAAAATGATTTTCTCGGCGAGTTAAGCATTTTGATTACTTTGCCATTGCTTTTAGAAACGCTTGCATGAAAATTTACTGATTATTGCTAAACATTCTTTTTGGGGGAAAAAGTGATTTCCTCGGCATTTTGACTTCCTTGGCATTTTATTTCACAGCGGCTTGCATCAAAACGGCAAAGTAATCAAAATGCTTAACGCGTCGAGGAAATGACTTTATTCCCAAAAAGAATGTTTGGCAAAAAATAGTTAATTTTGATGCAAGCCGCTCTGAACCAAAATGCCAAGGTACTCAAAATGCTTAACTCGCCGAGAAAATCAATTTGTTCCCAATAAGAATGCTCGAAGACAATATTTAATTTTGATGCAAGCCGCTCTTAAAACCAGCGGCAAACTACTGAAAATGCGTAACTAGCCGAGAAAATCACTTTTCCTCCAAAATGAATGTTTGGCAAAAAATAGTGAATTTTGATGCAAGGCGCTGAGCAATAAAATCATCTGTTACACGTTGCATAAATTCCTTTTCTTGCGATCGACGACCAACCTGATTTTCTCAGTCTACCTGCATATTGAATTCCTTTTCTATTTCCTGATTTATTTTCTGCCCAACACCCTGTACATAAATCCCATCATGGGCTTATTACCTTTCCGATTCCTCAACTCTATCCACAGAGAATCTATGCCATCTGATTCTATATCGCTCCTTGCTATCGATTTAACTTCATTCCTTATGAACAATGCAACTCCGCCCATTTTGCCCATATGCCTGTCCTTTCCCTGGGACACATATCCTTGCATATTTAGATCCCAGCCCTAATCCCCTTGCAGCCATGTGTCTGTGATGCCGACAACATTGTACCTGCCCAGTTCAATGTGCGCAACAAGCTCATTTACCTTGTTCCATATACTGCGCGCATTTAGGTACAACACCCTCAACCCTGCATTGGCCACCTACCTTTTGACACTTGTGACGCTCGATTTTTACTGTAAAATTAAATGCTAAATACCCATCTCTGCCCTAAGGTTTGGTTATTCCTCTACCTAGTTAATGAATAAGATTTCATTAGTTTTTTTCAATGTTACTTTTATTTCAAATGTAACAGATTTCCTACCCGCCAATCAGTTTACAGCTTCACTGTGATGTTACTTCCGTCCCCGCCCCCCACAGTCCCTCCCCAAGTCCCCCAGTAGCCCCCCAATTCCCTCCTTACGTTCCCCAGCGCTCCCAGGTCCCCCAGTCTCCACCCCATGTCCTCCAGGTCCCACAGTCCACCCCAAGGTCCCCCAGTTCATAGAACATAGAACGATACAGCGCAGTACAGGCCCTTCAGCCCACGATGTTGCACCGACATGGGAAGTCAAACACTAAAGGCCATCTAACCTACAGTATGCCATTATCATCCATATGCTTATCCAATAAACTTTCAAATGCCCTCAATGTTGGCGAGTTCACTACTGTTGCAGGTAGGGCATTCCACGGCCTCACCACTCTTTGTGTAAAAAACCTACCTCTGACCTCTGTCCTATATCTATTACCCCTCAATTTAAGGCTATGTCCCCTCGTGCTAGCCACCTCCATCCACGGGAGAAGGCTCTCACTGTCCACCCTATCTAACCCTCTGGTCATTTTGTATGCCTCTATTAAGTCACCTCTTAACCTTCTTGTCTCTAACGAAAACAACCTCAAGTCCATCAGCCTTTCCTCATAAGATTTTCCCTCCATACCAGGCAACATCCTGGTAAATCTCCTCTGCACCCGTTCCAAAGCTTCCACGTCCTTCCTATAATGAGGCGACCACAACTGTACGCAATACTCCAAATGCGGCCGTACCAGAGTTTTGTACAGCTGCAACATGACCTCATGCCTCTGGAACTCAATCCCTCTACCAATAAAGGCCAACACACCATAGGCCTTCTTCACAACCCTATCAACCTGGATGGCAACTTTCAGGGATCTATATACATGGACACCGAGAATCCTCTGCTCATCCACACTACCAAGAATTTTACCATTAGCCAAATATTCTGCATTCCTGTTATTCTTTCTAAAGTGAATCACCTCACACTTCTCTACAATAAACTCCATTTGCCACCTCTCAGCCCAGCTCTGCAGCTTATCTATGTCCCTCTGTAACCTGCAACATCCTTCCACACAGTCTACAACTCCACAGACTTTAGTGTCGTCTGCAAATTTACTCGCCCAACCTTCCGTGCCCTCCTCTAGGTCATTTATAAAAATGACAAACAGCAACGGCCCCAGAACATATCCTTGTGGTACGCCACTCGTAACTGAACTCCATTCTGAACATTTGCCATCAACCACCACCCTCTGTCTTCTTGCAACTAGCCAATTTCTGATCCACATCTTTAAATCACCCTCAATCCCCAGCCTCCGTATTTTTTGCAATAGCCGACCGTGGGGAACCTTATCAAAGCTTTACTGAAATCCATATACACCACATCAACTGCTCTACCCTCATCTACCTGTTCAGTCACCTTCTCAAAGAACTCGATAAGGTTTGTGAGGCATGACCTACCCTTCACAAAACCATGCTGACTATCCCTAATCATATTATTCCTATCTAGATGATTATAAATCGTATCTCTTATAATCCTCTCCAAGACTTTACCCACCACAGACGTGAGGCTCACCGGCCTATAGTTACCGGGATTATCTCTACTCCCCTTCTTGAACAAAGGGACCACATTTGCTATACTCCAGTCCTCTGGCACTATTCCTGTAGCCAACGATGACATAAAAATCAAAGCCAAAGGCTCAGCAATCTCTTCCCTGGCTTCCCAGAGAATCCTAGGATAAATTCCATCAGGCCCCGGGGACTTATCTATTTTCACCTTTCCAGAATTGCCAACACTTCTTCCCTACGCACCTCAATGCCATCTATTCTAATAGCCTGGGTCTCAGCATTCTCCTCCACAACATTATCTTTTTCCTGAGTGAATACTGATGAAAAGTATTCATTTAGTATCTCGCTTATCTCCTAAGCCTCCACACACAACTTCCCACCTCTGTCCTTGACTGGCCCTACTCTTACCCTAGTCATTCTCTTATTCCTGACATACCTATAGAAAGCTTTTGGGTTTTCCTTGATCCTACCTGCCAAAGACTTCTCACGTCCCCTCCTTGCTCGTCTTAGCTCTCTCTTTAGTTCCTTCCTCGCATCCTTGTAACTATCAAGCGCCCCAACTCAAACTTCACACCAGGTGCCCCAGCGCCCCGAGGTCCCGCAGTCTCTCCCCCCCAGGTTCCCCAGTCCCCCAGGTCACCCCCACCGCCAACCCCCCCCCCCCCAACCACCCATCCCCTCGCACCCCCACTCCCCTACCTCACGGTAGCCACCGAAGTTGGCCATTCCCTGAATACAAAATGGAGGAACGCAAAGCATATAGGATAAAATGGACAATGTTTGCAGCGCCAGCAGGCTGCGCCTAGCAGGTGTGGATTCAGTCTGCTAAGAAAGCAGACAACACTGAAACGAACATTCCGCATACTAATGAGGCAATCACCGGGATAATTAGCTTGTTAATGGAACGATTCCAGAAACAATGGACACAACTGGGGAAGCAACTGCAACACTGTAAAGGATACCAGACACTCAGGCACCAGCAAGGTTCGAAAACAAAGATCCTGGAAGCCCGCCCAGTAGCTAAGGAACAGCCTCAGTATTGGGGGGATTCAAACATATCGATTGGGAAGAGACCCAATCGATTCCAAGCAGGTTAGGGAGTCCGCCCAAAGGGGCGTGGATCCCTGGGACCTATAAAAGACAGGTCCCACACATGGTTCAGTCTTCTCGTCCAGCCCTCCTCTCTCTTTGACCAGCACTCCTCCGTGGACCAGCACCTCGACCAGCTTTTGCCAAGAAGACCTTGAACGAGAGAGAGGAGAGGGTTCGGACAGCATCCACCAGCAAGTAAGTGACCCACAACGATCGCTATCAGAGATAGACACTCCTGACCCCTTTTAACCTATACCAACTCTGCAGACCACAGCAGAGGAAGAGGCCTTGTTCCCTGACCTGGCAGTTCCTTCGAGATAAGTATTAGTTTATTTAGCGGTAGGAATAAGTTTAATCCTTTTAGCGTGTGCATGGGTAGTTATTATAATTGTATTATAATAAACTCAGTTGTTTGAACTTACTAATTGGTGTATGGTTTTATTGCTTTGAACTTCATCGTGAACTTGTGGCGGTGTCTTAACGATATCTGGCGACTCCAGAACTAAGTAAAGAAACAGAGCCAAATTGAGTGTTCAGCACACTCACCCAGAACGACCAACATTTTGTGGCGAACTCTGCCGGGACTCGATTAGAAGTGCCCCCCCCCCCCACTCCGAGAGAACCCAGAAATTTGAATTGTAAATCCAATTGGGAAAAGGAAAAACCACAAGTGTTCAAGGATTTCAAATCAATAGTCATAATTCGGAAGTGTGTTTCTGCATGCGTAACTAACAGTAACGTAAGGTTAAACCAAGAGATTTTTGTTGCGTCAAACTGTTGGGAGTTTTATAATTGGAACATAGCGAAAGCCTTACCCGTATTTTAAAAGCATTACCTTATCATCCCTTGTTGCAAATTAAAGAGAGAAAGAGGAAATGGCCATGCAGGCAATGGAACGCCTCATGAACCCAGAGCAGTTCGTGGTCGCAGCGACCAACAGTAGCAAAGTAGGCCAGTGTCCCGTATGGGAGCTGGAACTCAGGAAATATCTCAAAGGGAAAGGATGGCTCCTTTGGAGTGAGTTTTGTGTGCATGAGGAGACAGGTCCCGGGAGTATAGGACATACTTGGTGGGAGAACCTTTCTCAAATTCACAAGAAGGGTTTAGGAAAAGCACGCAAGCCGATGGCAATTGTGTCCTGCTTGGCACAATTGCGAGGCACAGAGGAGGTCGTTCGGATGCTCCACAAAGAATTAGAGGAAAGGAATAGGATGAGCAAAGTGGATGTCAAGGACATCGAAAAGGAAAACCAAGAGTTTAGAAGGAAGCTGGCAGAGAAGGGTAGAGAGGTGGATGATGCCAAGAGGGCAAATCAGTCTTGTCTAGCCCATCTGAGCAGTTCCCAAACCCAGTATGAGAAAGCCTATCAGGATGCGCAGCGAGCAGTTCTGATAAGGGAAAATTCAGAGAAGCACTTCAAAGGCAATGCTCTGACCGAAAGGCAGCTTTAAGAGCACTCCATGCTGCCACCACTGAGCAAAGGCAAAGCACAGTGGATCACGCGAAGTGTAGGAAGCAGATTGCACAGCTGCAATCTCTGCTTTCCATACAGAGTGGGTTCCAAGAAACATTTGGAACCCAGTTAGATGAGGAAAATGCCCCAGATTGGCAAGAATTGAGCGAGACAGCGCAGCGCTATGTTCAGGGAACATGTGTGCCAGCAGCGCATCAGAGAAAGAAAGCGCCCCAACCCCCCACAGATCAGAGAGCACCCACACCTAAGAACCCAGTCACCACCCAAAGAATGGCAACCACAGAAGGCGCACTCGACATCACCTACACCACCCCCTTAACTGTAACACAACTAAGGGACGCATGTGAGAAAATCACCCTGTCCCTCCCCACTGCAGACCCCCACCAATTTTTCGCAAAAGTCAAACAGCAGGCTACCATGTACGGCCTGGATGAGTGAGAGCAAGTGAAGCTCACAGTTTTGAGTTTAGACTCATCGGTTGTGGCAGCCCTCCCCGACCCACAAAACGTTGGAGGAGGCACACTAGAGGAAATGCATACATCTATTTTAGACGCGATAGGGTACAATGGAGGAGACCCAGTCGAAGTCCTAAATAAGTGTAGGCAGAAGAGGACAGAGCATCCTACAGCATTCGCAGGAAGGCTGTGGATTCATTGCATTGCCGTTTTTGGCGATTTAGACCTCGCACATTTAACCCGCGATAATATTGTTAAATGGAACCGCACCATAATCTCCCACGCCACAGACGCAGGACAGAATGTCTGGAGTAGTTATGACCCCTCAGAAGAGGCCCATAATGAAAAATGGGTTTTGAAAAGATTGTCCCGCGCTTGGGAACAATCCGTCCAAGGCAAGGTTAAAGAAGAAGAAGCTCAGGCTGCAGCAGATATACAGGCAGTAAGAGCGCACTAAAACCCCGCATGGGTAAATGAAGGAAAGAACAGCCCCCCACAGAAGTCGCAAGAATGGTACAACTACGGACAATTAGGGCATTTTGCAAGGGAATGGAACGGCCCATAGATATCTCAGAGAGGCCACAGACAGAAACTCTGAACAGGAACAAAGCAAAGGCAATACACAGTATAGAGGCGCAGTCAGGACAGACCAATGTGGACGGAACGGACTGACGGTGTTCGGGCTCCCCCACTTGGGTCTGTGACACCCTTTGGGACCGATCCGGAAGGCCGGTGGTCACAGCAAAGATTAGAGGGAAGTCCATAGAATTACTTTGGGACAAACATTCACTCATCCACTACAGCACAGGTAGACACGTGGCCCACCACATCCACAATTACAATCAGCGGATTTACAGGTCACTCGCAGCAGGGACACATTACAGCCCCTGTATCAATTCAGCTAGGGAACATCTCCACCAGACACCCCATTGTATTAGTTAATCTGCCCCGCACAGCAGAACACATACTGGGTATTGATTTTATGAATGCCCACAGCCTGTCGTTTGATCCAGTCAATCAGTGTGTCTGGAGAATGGCAAAATCTGACAGAGCACCCGCAACTCTCACAGTGGGAGAGTATGCAAACAGGATTAGCGCAGTAGGCGACTATTGTTTTGACCCGACCACGCTTAGCACGGACAAACAGGTTAGGGCAGTTTTGAACCGACACAGGACAGCATTTGCCAGTCACCGGCACGACTGCGGCAGAATGACTGGACAAGTTCAAGTTACTGGACATGACCCGAGACCACACAGACAGTACCGATTTCCCCTAGAAGCAGAGGGAGAAATTGGAAAAGTTATAGAGAGCTTATTAGAGCATGGTGTACTTAGGACAGTAGCCTCAATTAATAATGCACCTATTTGGCCAGTGAGGAAGCCCGACGGATCATGGCATCTGACCATTGATTATCGGGAACTCAACAAAGTAACCCCAGCAGTCGCCCCCATTACTCCGCCATATCCTAGAGAAGGCAAAGGATAGGACGTATGGCATTATTAAAGTTAGAAGTCACCATAGGTCATCCCGCCTGGAAATGTAAAAGCCAACGCACTGGCAAAAGCAGGTTCCAGGGGAGGTCACCTTTGGACACCCCCAGCTAGCGCACCAGCTAGCGCCCATGTGAGTGCAGTTCAGGTCTCACAGACAGAAATTAAAGATTTAGTACAGGCACAGAAGCAGGACGAAAATCTCTGGGAGATTTTTAAAGGAAACTTTGTGGACCAGTACGATAGATTCAAACACACTTTGACCACACATGAGGGTGAGATCATTAAAGATAAATTGTACGTGGTTCCTGAACAGGACAGGAATCAAATGATTGCCTTATTCCATGGCAGTCATGGACACCAAGGGATCGACCCTACCACAAGACACCTTAGACAACTCTGTTGGTGGCCCAACTTACGACAAGGTGTAACCCACTATATTGAGAATTGTTTAATTTGTGCACAGAATTATCCGGAGAGGTATTCAAAGAAGGCACAACTCAGCCACACTCGCCCCGTTAATGGCCCCTGGACAAACCTCCAGATCGATTTTATAGGACCATTGCACCCTTGCAGGAATGGCTATAAATATGTTCTGGTGGTCATAGATACCTTTACCAAATGGGTAGAGGCATTCCCGTCAAGCACCAACACAGCAAAGACAGCTGCAAAGATCCTGACCCACCACATGTTTACGAGATGTGGTCTCCCCAGAAGTATAGAGTCAGATCAGGGATCTCACTTTACAGGATGGGTCATGAAGAACGTCCTGACGATATTCGGAATAAAGCAGAATTTCCACATTGCGTATCACCCCTAGAACATAGAACATAGAACGATACAGCGCAGTACAGGCCCTTCGGCCCTCGATGTTGCACCGACATGGAAAAAATCTAAAGGCCATCTAACCTACACTATGCCCTTATCATCCATATGCTTATCCAATAAATTTTTAAATGCCCTCAATGTTGGCGTGTTCACTACTGTTGCAGGTAGGGCATTCCACGGCCTCACCACTCTTTGCGTAAAAAACCCACCTCTGACCTCTGTCCTATATCTATTACCCCTCAATTTAAGGCTATGTCCCCTCGTGCTAGCCACCTCCATCCGCGGGAGAAGGCTCTCGCTGTCCACCCTATCTAACCCTCTGATCATTTTGTATGCCTCTATTAAGTCACCTCTTAACCTTCTTCTCTCTAACGAAAACAACCTCAAGTCCATCAGCCTTTCCTCATAAGATTTTCCCTCCACACCAGGCAACATCCTGGTAAATCTCCTCTGCACCCGTTCCAAAGCTTCCACGTCCTTCCTATAATGAGGCGACCAGAACTGTACGCAATACTCCAAATGCGGCCGTACTAGAGTTTTGTACAACTGCAACATGACCTCATGGCTCCGGAACTCAATCCCTCTACCAATAAAGGCCAACACACCATAGGCCTTCTTCACAACCCTATCAACCTGGGTGGCAACTTTCAGGGATCTATGTACATGGACACCGATATCCCTCTGCTCATCCACACTACCAAGAATTTTACCATTAGCCAAATATTCCGCATTTCTGTTATTCTTTCCAAAGTGAATCACCTCACACTTCTCCACATTAAACTCCATTTGCCACCTCTCAGTCCAGCTCTGCAGCTTATCTATGTCCCTCTGTAACCTGCAACATCCTTCCGCACTGTCTACAACTGCACCGACTTTAGTGTCGTCTGCAAATCTACTCACCCATCCTTCTGCGCCCTCCTCTAGGTCATTTATAAAAATGACAAACAGCAACGGCCCCAGAACAGATCCTTGTGGTTCGCCACTCGTAACTGAACTCCATTCTGAACATTTCCCATCAACTACCACTCTCTGTCTTCTTTCAACTAGCCAATTTCTGATCCACATCTCTAAATCACCCTCAATCCCCAGCCTCCGTATTTTCTGCAATAGCCGACCGTGGGGAACCTTATCAAACGCTTTACTGAAATCCATATACACCACATCAACTGCTCTACCCTCGCCTACCTGTTCAGTCACCTTCTCAAAGAACTCGATAAGGTTTGTGAGGCATGACCTACCCTTCACAAAACCATGCTGACTGTCCCTAATCATATTATTCCTATCTAGATGATTATAAATCGTATCTTTTATAATCCTCTCCAAGACTTTACCCACCACAGACGTTAGGCTCACCGGCCTATAGTTACCGGGGTTATCTCTACTCCCCTTCTTGAACAATGGGACCACATTTGCTATCCTCCAGTCCTCTGGCACTATTCCTGTAGCCAATGATGACCTAAAAATCAAAGCCAAAGGCTCAGCAATCTCTTCCCTGGCTTCCCAGAGAATCCTAGGATAAATCCCATCCGGCCCCGGGAGCTTATCTATTTTCACCTTGTCCAGAATTGCCAACACTTCTTCCCTACGCACCTCAATGCCATCTATTCTAATAGCCTGGGTCTCAGCATTCTCCTCCACAATATTATCTTTTTCTTGAGTGAATACTGACGAAAAGTATTCATTTGGTATCTTGCTTATCTCCTCAGCCTCCACACACAACTACCCACCACTGTCCTTGACTGGCCCTACTCTTACCCTAGTCATTCTTTTATTCCTGACATACCTTCAGAAAGCTTTTGGGTTTTCCTTGATCCTACCTGCCAAAGACTTCTCATGTCCCCTCCTTGCTCGTCTCAGCTCTCTCTTTAGATCCTTCCTCGCTTCCTTGTAACTATCAAGCGCCCCAACTGAAACTTCACGCCTCATCTTCACATAGGCCTCCTTCTTCCTCTTAACAAGAGATTCCACTTCTTTGGTAAACCACGGTTCCCTCGCTCGACCCCTTCCTCCCTGCCTGACTGGTACGTACTTATCAAGAACATGCAATAGCTGTTCCTTGAACAAGCTCCACATATCCAGTGTGCCCAACCCTTGCAGCCTACTTCTCCAACCAACACATCCTAAGTCATGTCTAATGGCATCATAATTGCCCGTCCCCCAGCTATAACTCTTGCCCTGCGGGGTATACTCATCCCTTTCCATCACTAACGTAAAGGTCACCGAATTGTGGTCACTGTTTCCAAAGTGCTCACCTACCTCCAGATCTAACACCTGGCCTGGTTCATTGCCCAAAACCAAATCCAATGTGGCCTCGCCTCTTGTTGGCCTGTCAACATATTGTGTCCGGAAACCCTCCTGCACACATTGTACAAAGAATGACCCATCTAATGTACTCGAACTATATCTTTTCCAGTCAATATTTGGAAAGTTAAAGTCTCCCATAACAACTACCCTGTTACTTTCGCTCTTTTCCAGAATCATCTTCGCCATCCTTTCCTCTACATCCCTAGAACTATTAGGTGGCCTATAGAAAACTCCCAACAGGGTGACCTCTCCTTTCCTGTTTCTAACCTCAGCCCATACTACCTCAGAAGAAGAGTCCCCATCTAGCATCCTTTCCGCCACCGTAATACTGTCCTTGACTAGCAGCGCCACACCTCCCCCTCTTTTGCCCCCTTCTCTGAGCTTACTAAAACACCTAAACCCCGGAACCTGCAACAACCATTCCTGTCCCTGCTCTATCCATGTCTCTGAAATGGCCACAACATCGAATTCCCAGGTACCAACCCATGCTGCCAGTTCCCCTACCTTATTTCGTATACTCCTGGCATTGAAGTAGACACACTTCAAACCACCTACCTGAACGCTGGCACCCTCCTGAGAAGTCAAATCTGTGCTCCTGACCTCTATACTCTCAATCCCGCGTACCCCAAAACTACAATCCAGGTTCCCATGCCCCTGCTGAATTAGTTTAAACCCCCCCAAAGAGCGCTAACAAATCTCCCCCCCAGGATATTAGTGCCCCTCAGGTTCAGATGTAGACCATCCTGTCTATAGAGGTCCCACCTTCCCCAGAAAGAGCCCCAGTTATCCAGAAATCTGAATCCCTCCTGCCTGCACCACCCCTGTAGCCACGTGTTTAATTGCTCTCTCTCCCTATTCCTCATCTCACTATCACGTGGCACGGGCAACAACCCAGAGATAACAACTCTGTTTGTTCTCGCTCTGAGCTTCCATCCTAGCTCCCTAAAGGCCTGCCTGACATCCTTGTCCCCTTTCCTACCTATGTCGTTAGTGCGAATGTGGACTACGACTTGGGGCTGCTCCCCCTCCCCCTTATGGACCCGGAAAACACGATCCGAGACATCACGTACCCTTGCACCTGGGAGGCAACATACCAAACGTGAGTCTCTCTCGCTCCCACAAAATCTCCTATCTGTGCCCCTGACTATTGAGTCCCCAATTACTAATGTTCTACTCCTTTCCCCCCTTCCCTTCTGAGCAACAGGGACAGACTCCGTGCCAGAGGCCCGTACCCCATGGCTTACCCCTGGTAAGTCCCCCCCCCCACAAGTATCCAAAACGGTATACTTGTTACTCAGGGGAACGACCGCAGGGGTCCCTGCACTGACTGTTTCTTCCCAGTCCCTCTTACAGTTACCCATCTATCTCCAGTCTTTGGTGTAACTACTTCCCTGAAGCTCCTATCTATGACCCCCTCTGCCTCCCGAATGATCCGAAGTTCATCCAGCTCAAGCTCCAGGTCCCTAACACGGTTTTTGAGGAGCTGGAGTTGGGTGCACTTCCCACAGATGAAATCAGCAGGGACACTGACGGCGTCCCTCACCTCAAACATTCTGCAGGAGGAGCATTGTACTGCCTTCCCTGACATCACCTCTAGATTTAAAAAAAAAACAAGAAAAAGAAAAAGAAAGGAAGAGCTTACCTCAAACCCTGCTCCCGCTGAAAGGTAAGCAAATTTAAAGGCACTCACTCACCTTCACGACAGGCCCCTGCTCCCGCTTCCCAACCACCGTGGGGTGGGGGGGGGGGTTAGTTAGAGGAGGAGGTAGGGTGGGAAACACTCACGAAGTGTTTCGGGTTTAACTGTCACTTGCCAACAGCCTCTCCACAAACCACCTTCAACTTAGGCTGACCGCACTGCACGTATGCAAATTTCCCCAGAACAGCTGATCAGTAGCTCTGCTCTGCTGCCCTCTGCTGGATGCTTGTCTTCACTCAAACTCCTCGGGTCTCCTTCGCAGATTCCCCTTCAACTTAGGTTGACCGCACTGCACGTATGCAAATTTCCCCAGAACAGCTGATCAGTAGCTCTGCTCTGCTGCCCTCTGCTGGATGCTTGTCTTCACTCAAACTCCTCGGGTCTCCTTCGCAGATTCCCCTTCAACTTAGGCTGCCGCACTGCACGTATGCAAATTTCCCCAGAACAGCTGATCAGTAGCTCTGCTCTGCTGCCCTCTGCTGGATGCTTGTCTTCACTCAAACTCCTCGGGTCTCCTTCGCAGATTCCCCTTCAACTTAGGTTGACCGCACTGCACGTGTGCAAATTTCCCCAGAACAGCTGATCAGTAGCTCTACTCTGCTGCCCTCTGCTGGATGCTTGTCTTCACTCAAACTCCTCGGGTCTCCTTCGCAGATTCCCCTTCAACTTAGGCTGCCGCGGACTTCTACAAAAAATTTGCGACAGCGCTGGCCCCGCACATGCGGGAGATGTTCACAGACTCGCTAGCTAGGGGCACGTTGCCACCCACGTTAGCACAGGCCTCAATCTCGCTGATACCTAAGAAAGACAAAGACCCAACGGAATGTGGGTCATACAGACCCATATATCTGCTGAATGCAGACGCCAAAATACTGGCCAAAATCCTAGCCAAAAGGCTAAAAGACTGTGTACCTGAGGTGGTCACAGAGGACCAGACGGGCTTTGTCAAAGGTAGACAGCTGACCGCGAACATCAGGCGCCTGCTGAACGTGATAATGACCCCCTCCGGGGAGAGAACACAAGAGGTGATCGTCTCCCTGGACGCAGAAAAGGCCTTCGACAGAGTCGAATGGATATACCTCATAGAGGTACTGGAGCGGTTCGGGCTTGGAACAGGGTTCACCGCTTGGGTAAAGCTCCTGTACAACGCTCCCATGGCGAGTGTACAGACCAACAATACCAACTCCCAATACTTCCAGCTGCACAGGGGCACCAGACAAGGATGCCCACTGTCCCCGCTGCTGTTCGCACTAGCAATCGAACCGCTAGCAATCGCGCTCAGGGCAGCAAAAAATTGGAGGGGGATCCGAAGGGGAGGTAGAGAGCACAGAGTCTCACTCTATGCGGATGATCTGCTCCTCTATATCTCGGACCCACAAAGCAGCATGGACGGAATCATCGCGCTCCTGAAAGAGTTTGGAGCCTTCTCGGGCTACAAACTCAACATGAGCAAAAGTGAGATCTTCCCATTACACCCGCAAGGGGGGGGGGGGGGGCAGCACTAAAGGGGCTGCCGTTCAAACAAGCCCGACATAAATTCCGCTACCTGGGGATCCAAATAGCCCATGACTGGAAAGGGATCCACAAATGGAACCTCACCAGCCTGACGGAGGAAGTTAAAAAGGACCTGCAAAGATGGAACACACTCCCGCTCTCCCTCGCGGGGAGAGTTCAGACGATCAAAATGAACGTACTGCCCAGGTTCCTCTTCCTGTTTAGATCCATTCCGATCTACATCCCCAAGGCCTTTTTCAAAGCGCTGGACAAACTCATCATGGCGTTCGTATGGGGGGGTAAAAATGCTAGGATCCCAAAGAAGGTCTTACAAAAAACAAAAACCAGGGGAGGGTTAGCCCTCCCGAATCTACAATTCTACCACTGGGCAGCAACAGCCGAGCGAGTAAGGGGATGGATCCAGGAGCCAGAAGCTGAGTGGGTGCGTGCGGAGGAGGCCTCCTGCATGGGAACCTCCCTCCGGGCCCTCGCCACGGCAGCACTCCCATCCCCACCCAAAAAACACTCCAGCAGCCCAGTGGTGACAGCCACCCTCCAATCCTGGAACCAACTGCGGCAGCAACTTGGCCTGACCAAAATGTCGAACAGGGCTCCCATCTGCAACAACCATAGGTTCAAACCAGCACTGACCGACGCCACCTTCAAAAGGTGGAGGCAGGACGGGGGGACACTGACAGTCAGGGACCTATACACGGACGACAGGATCGCAACACTGGACGAACTGACAGAGAAATTTCAGCTAGCTGGGGGGAACGAGCTACGGTACCTGCAGCTCAAAAACTTCCTACGAAAGGAGACAAGGACGTACCCACAACCGCCACGACAGACACTACTGGAAGACCTACTGGACGCAAGTATCCTAGAGAAAGGGAACTGTAGTGACATGTATGACCGACTGGTAGATAGGGACGACACCGTACTGGACGCAACAAGGAGGAAATGGGAGGACGACCTGGGGATGGAGATCGGGTGGGGACTCTGGAGCGAAGCACTGCATAGGGTCAACTCCACCTCCACGTGCGCAAGGCTCAGCCTGACGCAACTAAAAGTGGTACATAGAGCCCACTTAACAAGAACCCGTATGAGTAGGTTCTTCCCGGAGGTGGAAGACAGATGTGAACGGTGCCAAAGAGGCCCGGCCAACCACGCCCACATGTTCTGATCTTGCCCCAGACTCGTGGAGTACTGGACAGCCTTCTTCGAGGTAATGTCCAAAGTGGTGGGAGTGAGGGTGGAGCCATGCCCGATAGTGGCGGTCTTCGGGGTTTCAGAACAGCCAGATCTATTCCTGGGGAGGAGGGCGGATGCCCTTGCCTTTGTCTCCCTGATCGCCCGCCGTAGAATCCTGTTTGGCTGGCGGTCAGCAGCACCGCCCAGAGCTGCGGACTGGCTGTCCGACCTCTCGGAATCTCTCCAAATGGAGAAAATCAAATTTGCCATCCGAGGGTCGGACGACGGCTTTCACAGAACGTGGGAGCCATTCATGCAACTGTTCCGGGACCTATTTGTGGCCAATGTACAAGAGGAAGAATAGTCGGGGGAAGGTAGCGGGAGGGGGGGGGGGGGCTACAGGTTCGTTACGGGGGTTCGATGGCTAGCTAAGGCCCAAAACCAAGCTAAATAAACATGTTGAGGGGGGGGGGGGGCGCAGTTACTACTACGAAGATGCTTACCTGTAAATATGTATGTTAATTTTTGCGTGTTTGTTTTTGTTTGTTTTTTTTTGTTTCTCTCTCCTAACAATTTGTAATTTGTTCAATATAAAATACGAAAACTGAATAAAAACATTTATAAAAAAAAACTTAGGCTGCCGCACTGCACGTATGCAAATTTCCCCAGAACAGCTGATCAGTAGCTCTGCTCTGCTGCCCTCTGCTGGATAATTGCCTTCACTCAAACTCCTCGGGTCTCCTTCGCAGATTCCCCTTCAACTTCGGCTGACCGCACTGCACGTATGCAAATTTCCCCAGAACAGCTGATCAGTAGCTCTGCTCTGCTGCCCTCTGCTGGATGATTGCCTTCACTCAAACTCCTCGGGTCTCCTTCGCAGATTCCCCTTCAACTTAGGTTGACCGCACTGCACGTATGCAAATTTCCCCCGAACAGCTGATCAGTAGCTCTACTCTGCTGCCCTCTGCTGGATGATTGCCTTCACTCAAACTCCTCGGGTCTCCTTCGCAGATTCCCCTTCAACATAGGCTGACCGCACTGCACGTATGCAAATTTCCCCAGAACAGCTGATCAGTAGCTCTGCTCTGCTGCCCTCTGCTGGATGATTGCCTTCACTCAAACTCCTCGGGTCTCCTTCGCAGATTCCCCTTCAACTTAGGCTGACCGCACTGCACGTATGCAAATTTCCCCAGAACAGCTGATCAGTAGCTCTGCTCTGCTGCCCTCTGCTGGATGATTGCCTTCACTTAAACTCCTCGGGTCTCCTTCGCAGATTCCCCTTCAACTTAGGCTGACCGCACTGCACGTATGCAAATTTCCCCAGAACAGCTGATCAGTAGCTCTGCTCTGCTGCCCTCTGCTGGATGATTGCCTTCACTCAAAGTCCCCGGGTCTCCTTCGCAGATTCCCCTTCAATTTAGGCTGACCGCACTGCACGTATGCAAATTTCCCCAGAACAGCTGATCAGTAGCTCTGCTCTGCTGCCCTCTGCTGGATGATTGCCTTCACTCAAACTCCTCGGGTCTCCTTCGCAGATTCCCCTTCAACTTAGACTGACTGCACTGCACGTATGCAAATTTCCCCAGAACAGCTGATCAGTAGCTCTGCTCTGCTGCCCTCTGCTGGATGATTGCCTTCACTCAAACTCCTCGGGTCTCCTTCGCAGATTCCCCTTCAATTTAGGCTGACCGCACTGCACGTATGCAAATTTCCCCAGAACAGCTGATCAGTAGCTCTGCTCTGCTGCCCTCTGCAGGTCAAGCGGGATAATAGAACGCATGAATCGGACTCTAAAATCGACCCTTAGGAAGATGGTACAGGAGAACAATTCGACTTGGGATTCAGTGATCCCATTCGCACTAATGTTCATCCGAAATACAGTTTCATCATCTACAGGTTTCACCCCACACACACTCATGACCGGACGCCCTATGGAAGAATCAGAATTCCTTTTAGGACTGGACATGACCAGCCCCGAAGTGATGGCCCTCACACAGGAGAAAGCAGTCAAATAATTAGTTGAGACTGTAAGGTCTGCACAGTTAGCAGCCGCAGTAACATTGGGAAAATGACGGAAACAGAGCAGGGCCTGTTTCAACAAGAATGTACACCCCACAGAATTTCAGGTTGGGCAACAGGTTATGCTATATGTTTATAACCTCAGCACGTTTTTGGCTCCTAAATTTTCCGGCCCGTTCTCAATTTCGGACAAAATCAGCCCCTCAGTATACAGAATAAAATACCCAAACGATAAGACAGCGTGGTTTCATATTAACCAGCTAAATGCTTATGGAAATCAGTCAAAACACACGCACCATGTCCTGCTGGATGCAGCAGAACACCTCGCTCCGCCCACAAGAGACACATTTCCACCCTCCCCCTCACAGACCAGTTCCTCATCGGACTCGAACTCGACTCCGCCCACTGACTCCAGACCACGCCCCGGAACGTCCACTAGCTGCCACAGCAGTGACAGTGACTGTGAAACTGAGGACAGCCACTGCACTCTACCCTGCAGCCCCCACTTCAGCGGCTACGACCCCGACTCCAGTGACCCCATGGAGATCACCTGCATTAAAAATCCGGACCCACACCTACACCCAACACTGACGACGCCGACAACGCTCCTTCAATTTTAGACCCCACGATTTGGCACAGGGACAATTCTTGGCGACTTGTCCGCAATGACGAGAGTGACCCCCGGTCACACAATACAAAGATTGCATGCCTGATCCATACAAGGGTATGGGATCCGGGAGAAGAGGATGACTTGATGTCTGACTCCCGACACGGCAACCCCTTTGAGACCCTGTTTGCAGAGCATGATAAGAAGTGAGGTGTCCAGATGATATAAAAAGAGGAGCCGCTTGAGAGAAGCGCTGTCCTTTCTGATGGAACCTGCACGTAT
Organism: Scyliorhinus canicula; assembly: GCF_902713615.1. Taxonomy (NCBI): domain Eukaryota; kingdom Metazoa; phylum Chordata; class Chondrichthyes; order Carcharhiniformes; family Scyliorhinidae; genus Scyliorhinus; species Scyliorhinus canicula. The sequence goes on along the minus strand of NC_052172.1, from coordinate 2,208,744 downwards.
GTTTGTTTGTTTGTATGTTAAATGTTTGATTTGGAGATTGGCCACTTACTTTTCAGCTGAAAGGCTTGTGACCGCCTCACATGCACGTTAGTTTGTCCGCCGATATTTCTGAGAACTTCACTCAGTTGAAATGTCCTCTGGTGAACCGACAATGTTCACGACTTGTCTTCTGTTTACAGATGTTGGACCATCTTGGCTCCTCCCTTTTTTTTGGTGCCCCTCTGTTCTGGGAATAGGGGCTGCAATTCCACTACGACTACATTCTTGCCCGTTCATTTCAGGTTGCTCAGACAGTGGAGAAACGGCATTGAGGACCCGCCCCGTCTGAGGACCCCCCTTTGGTCAGGTAAGCTCGGGTACAGCACAGCACGCCCTACCCGGGGATCCCATACAACTCTTATCCGTCGCGGCCCATACACAACTCATTCGACCTTTTCGTTTCTAAACCTTGGTTTCATTTTTGTTTAAGGTCGCCCTTCGGCCGCCACTCCATATGCTATTTACATCCAAGAACATTTTGGGATGGTAAATTTCAACACTCTGCGAGACGGCTCGCACTGGTTTAAGATAAGTATATGTCTGGTCCTAAACCCGTTTTTGAAAAACAATTTGTTTGTTTGTTTGAGGGAGTCACATGGAGGTGACCATCATAAAGGGAAAACTGGAACAAGAAGACAGATATACTTAAAGTCAAGATATTAAGCTGAACACTAACAGATAATATGCTTGATCCCCTTAGCTTTCGGAGGTTCGCGAGAGGAACCGAAGCAACAGCACAGCAAGATCCCAGAAGAGAAGAGGAAAGAAGAGAAGAGAAGATGAAGAGCACTCGAATTGCTATGTTTTCAGCTATTGTGGCATCTGTGTGGTTGCGCGTTAACACGGACCCACTTTCCCACAGTACAACGTTTGCTAACTTCTCCCAAACCCAGACCACCCCCAGTCCAGTCAATGGTAACAGTACCCCGACCTAGTGTACCAAATGTCTGACATGGTACTCTTTGTCATATGTAATAGAATCACTTTTGGTGATTGCAGTCCTACGTATCATAGTCCAGACCCTCAGGATGAGGAAATGGAGAAGGAGAGCCCACCGCTCGCGGGCCTCAACAGTGTACAGAGTACAATCCCCCATTATCGGATTCCACCAATCCCCCCAACCCCTTGATGTATAATAAAAGATTTAATTTTGATACGATCTGTAAATAAAGATTATTGCGGATGTATTATAATGTTCTGCGCTCGAGTGCCGAGTCAGAAAACGCAATGTAAAGATGCTGTTGTATGAATGAGTAAGGGTTTAGAATGTTATAGGATGTTTTAAATGTGAGATGAGAATAGTTTATTGAGATAGTTAGAGGTTCCCGATTCGAATTGGTAATGCATGTCCCCTTTGACATAGCGCCAATCAGAAACTGTTAGTTAAAAATGTTTCTCCCATAGTTGAGGAAAGAATAAAAGCCATGGAACTCGCAGAGGTCAGGGGACCCAAAGACACCGCAGTTATGTGATCCTTCATGATTTCATGAGGATCACAAGGAGGGAGTGTAGCCACCGAAGTTGGCCATACCCAAAATACAAAATGGAGGAATGCAAAGCATATAGGATGAAATGGACAATGTCTGCAGCGCCAGCAGGCTGCACCTAGCAGGCGTGGATTCTGTCTGCTGAGAAAGCAGACAGCACCGAAACGAACATTCCGCATACTAATGAGGCAATCACCGGAATAATTAGCATGTTAATGGAACGATTCCAGAGACAATGGACACAATTGGGGAAGCAACTGCAACATTGTAATGGATACCAGACACTCAGGCACCAGCAAGGTTCGAAAACAAAGAGCCTGGAAGCCCGCCCAGTTGCTAAGGAACAGCCTCAGTATTGGGGGGATTCAAACATATCGATTGGGAAGAGACCCAATCGATTCCAAGCAGGTAAGGGAGTCCGCCCAAAGGGGCGCGGATCGCTGGGACCTATAAAAGACTGGTCCCACACATGGTTCAGTCTTCTCGTCCAGCCCTCCTCTCTCTTTGACCAGCACTCCTCCGTGGACCAGCACCTCGACCAGCTTTTGCCAAGAAGACCATGAACGAGAGAGAGGAGAGGGTTCGGACAGCAGCCGCCGGCAAGTAAGCGTCTCACAATGATCGCTGCCAGAGATAGACACTCCTGACGCCTTTTAAGTTATACCAACCTGAAGTGTGCAGACCAGAGCAGAGCAAGAGGCCTTGTTCCCTGACCCGGCAGTTCCTTCGAGATAAGAATTAGTTTATTTAGCGGTAGGAATAAGTTTAATCCTTTTAGCGTGTGCATGGGTAGTTATTATAATTGTATTATAGTAAACTCAGTTGTTTGAACTTACTAATTGGTGTATGGTTTTGTTGCTTTGAACTTCATCGTGAACTTGTGGCGGTGTCTTAACGATATCTGGCGACTCCAGAACTAAGTAAAGAAACAGAGCCAAATTGAGTGTTAAGCACACTCACCCAGAACGACCAACACCCCCACCACCACGCACCCCACAACCCCCTCCCCCCCCACCAGCCCACCCCACACACCCCTCCCAACCCCCCACCCCTGTCCCCCACTCCCCCAGCTCCCCAGGTCCACCAGTTCCCCCTCAAGTGCCCCAATCGCCCCCAGGTCCCCCCCGTTCCCCCATCAGTCCCCCAGGTCCCCCAGGTCACCTAGTCCCCTCACCACCCCACCCGTGACCCAACCTCAACCGCACCCTCCACCCCACCCCTACCCCCACCCCCACATCCCACCCCCAACCCTCCTACCCCCCCCCACCCTCCTCCCCGTCCCCCATCCCACCATTCTAAAACAGGAGGGTAAACAGACCAGATGTAATTGTCCAAATCATACAGGTAGGAATAGGGAAGAGGTCCTGCAAAGACAATTCAGAGAATTAGTTCGGGAGCTCAAAGCATAATCTCTGGCGTAGTGCTCTCAGGATTGATCCACTTGCCAAGTGCCAGTGAGCAACAGGGAGACAGTACAGGTGAAAACGTGGCTAAATAGCTGGTGTCGGAGGGAGCGCGTTTGATATATGGATCACCAGGAAGGTGTCGGGGAAAGGTGGAACTTGTACAAGAGGGACAGGTTTGCCTGAGCTGGAGGAGCACCAATATTCTGGGGGGAAGGTTTCCAGTTTGGAATGGTTTCAACTTGTGTGCCGGGGAATGGGAACCGGATCAGCAGGCCTGTTCGTGTAGAGACTGGGAAAAAGTGCGTCTGAGATGAACATTGCACACAGTAAACACAGGCAGAGGGAAGCTACCGGGCTCAGCGGGACTGTCGGTCTGGAGTCTGGAGTTGCAAAAAATATAACAGGTAAAACAGATGATTTGAGAGCCTGGATTACGGTATGGAACTATGATGTAATTGCAATTACTGAGACATGGTTAAAGGTGGGACAGGGCTTGCACTTTATTATTGTGCGATATCGTAGTTTGAGACAGGACAGAAGGGGAAACCAAAGAGGCGAGGGAGTTGCATTTCTGATTCGGGGGCAAATCACAGCTGTGTTGAGGGAGGACACACTGGAGGGATCTTGTCGAGAGACATCATTGGTGGAGTTTAGAAATAGGACGGGCGAAATCACAGTGTTGGGAGTGCACTATGGACCTCCGAACAGCCCACAAGAGACAGAGAAGCAATTATGTAGTCAGATACTGAAAAGGTGTGAAAAAGCAGAGTAGTTGTGATGAGTGACTTTACTTCCCCCATATTGACTGGGACTCCCTTACAGCCAGGTGCTTGAATGCAGATCCAATTTGTTAGATGTATGCAGGAGGGCTTTTTCAAACAGTATGTTGACAATTCAAACAGGGAGTGGGCCATTCTACACTTGGTATTGGGGAATGAGCTAGGCCAGGTGATTGACGTTTCAGTGGAGGAGCGTTTTCGGCTTAGCGACCATCATTCCATGATTTCGGGTGTGTTAAGGACAAGAGTGGCCCGCGGGTGAGGGTAATGAATTGGGCGAGGGTCAATTTCATCCAATTTAGACATGAACTGGGAAATGTGGATAGGGAGCAGCTGTTTGAAAGCAAAGCCACGTCTCACATTTGCGAGGCTTTTAAAGGGCAGTTGATTGAAGAGCATGACAGGCATGTCCCCACAACAATCAAGTGTGGAAATGGCAGGATCCGGAAACCATGGGTGAAAAGGGAAATTGTAAGCTTAGTCAAAAGGAAAAAAGAAAGCATATGGTAGGTCTAGGCATCTAAAACCTGACAAAGCACTATAAGAGTACAGTGACAGTAGGAGAGAACGTAAACGTGCAATTGAGGGGCTAAAACATAGTCAAGGAGCAAAGGGTGGCAATAGAAAGATCAGGCCCACTCAAGGACAATGGAGGGAAGTTATGTGTGAAACAGCAGGAAGTGGGTGAAATAATTCATGACTACTTTGTATCCATATTCGCCACAGAGAAGGACATAACGGATGTTGAGGTCAACGCGTTTGAGGATGCCAAAACACTAAGAAGGAGGTGTTGAGTATCCTAAATTGCATTAAGGTAGACAGGTCCCCGAGGCCAGATGGCATCTATCCCAGTTTAGGACAGCACGGTAGCACAGGTGGTTAGCATTGTTGTTTCACAGCTCTAGAGTCCCAGGTTGGATTCCAGGCTTGGGGCAGTGCCTGTGCGGTGTCTGAACGTACTCCCAGTGTCTGCGTGGTTTCCTGCGGGTGCTCCGGTTTCCTCCCATGAGTTCCAAAAGACTTACTAGGTGAATTGGACATTCTGAATTCTCCCTCTGTGTACCCGAGCAGGCGCCGAATGTGGCGACTCGGGGGTTTTCACAATAACTTCATTGCACTATCAATATAAACATACCTGTGGCAATAAATACTATTTAAAAAGTTTGTTGCTGGAGGCAAGGAAAGCAATATCTGGGGCTTTAACAGATATCTACACATAATAAAAGCAAATTACTGCGGATGCTGGAGTCTAAAACGAAAGAGAAAATGCTGGAAAATATCAGCAGGTCTGGCAGCATCTGCAGGGAGAGAAAGGAGCTAACGTTTCGAGTCCGATGACTCTTTGTCAAAGCAAAAGACAGAGAAAGTGGGAAATATTTATACTGTGGAGTGAGAATGAAAGATGAGTCATAGCCACAGAAACTCAGAGAAACCGGGTGCTAATGGCCACAGAAACCAAGGGGAAAGAGTGTTAATGGCAGTCCCGAGAGAGAACAAAAGATGTGAAAGGCCAAACAGCAGACAAACTAACATCAGAGTGTGAACTGTAGATGTGAGGGGAGGGGAAGGGGGAAAGCAAAGAGGAAAAAGGGTAAGGAAAGGTGGATAAGATGGGCTGGGGTTCAGAATACATTAAGAAAGACAAGAAATTGTAAAAGACAGTTCAAATGAAATGGGATGAAAACAAATGGATCGACGTGGGGAAGGGCTAATTATCTGAAGTTGTTGAATTCGATATTGAGACTTCTGCTGCAGCGTGCCTAACCGGAAGATGAGATGTTGTTCCTCCAGTTTGTATTGAGCTTCACTGGAACATTGCAGCAGGCCAACGACAGACATGTGGGCATAGGAGCAGGGTCTTTTATTGAAATGGCAAGCAACAAAAAGGTCAGGGTCCTGAATGCGCACAGACCGAAGATTCTCATCAAAGCGATCATCCAGTCTGCGTTTGGTCTCTCTGATATAGAGGAGACCAAATTGGGAGCAGTAAATGCAATAGACAAGATTGAAAGTGATGCAAGTCAAACGCTGCTTAACCTGGAATGAGTGTTTTGGGCGTGGAATGTTAAGCATGGAAAAGGTAATGGGGCAGGTGCTGCATCTTCTGCGATTGCATGGGAAGGTGCCATGGGTGATGGGAGAGGTATTGGGTATGGTGGAGGAGCGGACTAGATTGTCTCAGAGGGAACGGTCTCTGCGGAATGCTGACAGAGGGAGTGAAGGGAAGATGTGTTTGGTGGTGGCATCACGCTAGAGTTGGTGAAAATGGCAGAGGATTATGCTCTGCATACGGAGGCTGGTGGTATGAAATGTGAGAACGAGGGGGACTCGATCCTTTTTCTGCGAGGGATTGGGGGGGGGGGGGGGTCGAGGGGAGTGACGCGGGAGATGGACCGCACAATGTTGAGGGCCCTGTCAACAGCTGTAGGCGGGAAATCACGGTTGAGGAAGAAGGAACCCATTTTCGAAGCACCATTTTGGAAAGTGGCATCATCGGAACAAATGCGACGGAGGTAAGGGAGTTGAGAGAAAGGGATGGAGTCCTTTTTGGAGGGAAGGGTGCGAAGAGCTGGACTCCAGATAGCTGTGGGAGTCAGTGGGCTCGTTGGGATATTAGTAGATAGTCTATTGCCGGAAATGGAGACAGAAAGACCAAGGTAGGGCAGGGAAGTGTCGGAGATGGACCACGTGAAAGTGATAGAGGGGTGGAAACTGGAAGCGAAGTTAATTAATCTTTCCAGCTCTGGACGAGTGCATGAAGTGGCACCAAAATAGTCATCAAAGTATCAGTAAAGGAGTTGTGGGAGGGGACCAAGATCGGCCTGGGACAAAGAATGTTCCACATACCCCATGAAATGGCAAGCGATGCGAGTACCCATTGCTACACCTTTGATTTGGAGAAAGTATATATACTACATTGTATATATTGTGTTGCCCTATTATGTATTCTCATGTATTTTATTGAATTTCTTGAATTCTGTTTAATTCCCTTTTCTTCCCATGTACTGAATGATCTGTTGAGCTGCTTGCAGAAAAATACTTTTCACTGTACCTCGGTACACGTGACAATAAACAAATCCAATCCAAGTGTGATGAGTTAAAGGAGAAGTTGTTGAGAGAAATCTCCACATCCTCTTTGACCACAGGCGAGGTCTCAGAGGACTGAGGAATAGCGAATGTTGTCCAATTCTTTAAGAAAAGAAGCATGGATAATCCAGCAAATTCTAAACGGGTGTACCTGACAACAATGGCGGGGGAGCTTTTGGAAAGGAATGGGATACATTCACATTTGGAGGCAATCGGGCTAGTTAGTGACAGGTGTCGTGGTTCACCAGGACGACAATTTGTTTGTACCTATTCAAATATTAAAACACAGAGAGTCTGAGGAGCGATCTTCCAAGCAGTGAACTTTATTTTTCTTAGCATGAGAAAAACAGAGCTGAGATTGTCCGGAGCAATCTAAAAAAGCTTCAGGGCTTACCACCTTTTATATACATTTTAACTCCATGATTCAAACTCTTATCTTAATTTACAGCCCTCTTATCTTGCTTTCCTTACTTTGGCCACCACTGTTTATAGTGAGCCTCTATCTGTCTCAGTCAAGACTGGTCGTTTCTCTCTCTGCTTCGTCAACCATGGTAGCCATAAGTCAGTCCTTATCTCGTCTCTGTTAACTTTCCTGCTTGTGTCGTGGTTTTTGCTGACCAAGGCCGAATGTATACAAAAACAGGCTTCCTTCATTCCTGTCTTTTTATGGCCCTTATTTATGGCCAACCATTTTAGTTAAGCCCTGAGCCGTGTTCATTGTTTTCCCAAGTGACTGTTGTATTTTAAATGTTAGGTAAAGCTATACTCTTTTTCTGGGTCTTCTGCTTTAATCATATTAACTATACTTGATTACATTAGCTATACTTGATTACCTTAGCTATACTTGATTACATTAGCTATACTTGATTACATTAGGTCACACAAAGTTACCCTGGGTTACACACTCATCTCAATACTCACCTAAATCTACTTATCATTTCACTAAAACCTATGATTCTAAACTTGGTACCTAACTCATACAATATCCAGTACAAATTCCCTTACATGTCCCCCCTTTGAGGCTATTCCCTAGCCTCACACAAATTACCAAGCTCAAATAATCCCCTTACTGGATCCCATTTACAATTTATTTTAAACACTTTTTGCAGGCAATGTGGAGGAGCCGAATGCTTTGGTCAGGGAACAATGTCCCTAATTCTTCTTTATCATAATTCATCTATCCAGGTTCTAATTCTCGGGTCGCTCCCCCAGATTGCTTGCTCCTGACAGTCATCAGCCAAAAACCTTCCCACCCTTGTCAAGGGAAGGAAAAAAGACTGATTCCTGTGTACAGACTAAGTTCTCCAAGTCTCTTGCGAATTTCAGTCAGGTGCTGTTGTTGGTACAAAGCAATCGTCCATTATTATAGTCCTTTCACAGAGTGACGAGTTTCCATCTCGACCAGGGTCATGGTGAATCCGCTCATCGGAGGCAGCTCAAGGTTTTCCCGTTCCTCTGTTTTTCCTCGCGAGCGTGAGCTGCTTGTAACCATCATCTGCCGTGTTGCAACTCTGGTAAGGAAGGATCTCAGGGCGGGTAGAAAACAACAAAATATGAGTCCTAGAACGGTTATGATTGTGATTGCTACAGCTCCAGCTTTGGCGAACCATGCCCCCCATCTTCCGAACATCCTATCCAACCAATTCCAGGCTTCATGCCCAAACCCAGCATTTTCTTTCACTTCTGCCCTAAGATTCTTCAACTTATTCATGGCCCGTGGATGGACCCCTCTGGATCAGTGTTGTTAGGGATAAATGTGAAACACTGATCTCCAAACATAACACAGACCCCTCCTTTCTCCCAAATAGTATCCGTACTCACTGATCGCCTACGTCTTGTTTGTCTTAATACTCTACCTTCCTGATTCCGCACCCCTATATCATCTGCATCCCGCTTTCCCTTGTTACGGGTCAAGGAAGTCCCCCAGGGAAACAGTTTCCAAGTCCCATGTGGGGAACGAGGCCCTTTCCCCGTCCTCACCTCCCTCGGCACCGTGACTAACAGGCTCAGGCTGGGCATTTGTATCATCAGCCAGCTCATGCACAGAACCACTCTCATCATCATTTATTATTTCTGCTGTACTTTGGCTCTGCTCCTCCTCCTCACGATTCTCCTCGTGTAGTTCTATCTCTTCCTCGCTGCTACTTCTATCCGCCCTACCTCTAACTTCAGTCTCCCTTCTCTCCCCTACCCCGGGTACCGTTCTGGTACAATGGTTCAAGTGATACCACAGTGTACTGCCTTTACTTGCAACGCCGTGGGAGATACTCTGGTGACTTCAAACGGCCCTTCTCGTCTGGGTTCATGCCAACGTCTCCGGAACTTTCTGATGTATACTTGATCTCCCGGTGTGATCTGGTGTTCCGTGGCAGGGCTCTCCTCTTCCTTGGCCTTTTCCTGTTCAAAAATAGTTCTATGTATAAAAGTTAATTGTCGTACATACTCTCTTGCATCCTGATCTAAACACTCCAATGTGGGGCCCCCTGTTCCCCCGATCTTTGGCACCGGCATTACTCTTCCTGTCATCATCTCATGCGGGCTTAAATGTGTGATTCTGTTTTCCTGACTCCTGTACTGCATTAAAGCCAATGGCAGAGCATCTACCCAGTTTTTTCCTGTCTCACTACAAATTTTGCTTATTTTAGCCTTGAGGGTTCCGTTTGCTCTCTCCACCATTCCTTGGGATTGAGGATGATACACACATCCAAACCTCTGCTTTATACGGAGTGCTGAGAGTGTCTCTCTCAGTGCCCTCCCTATAAAAGCAGATCCATTGTCTGAACTTAATTGCATGGGTATGCCAAATCTTGGGATAATTTCTTTTGACAGGAAGTTAATTACCGTTCCAGATCCTTGATCTTTGGATGGCGTTGCTTCTATCCATCTGCTGAATCTATCAATAATCACTAGCATGTATCTTTTTCCTCTTACCACCTTTCCCATATCCACATAGTCCATGCATAGATGTTTAAACGGCCCTTCTGGAATGGGTATGTGCCCTATTGGGGCAGTAATGCCTTTCCTGATATTATTCTGAGCACACACCTCACACAGACCCAGTATGTAGTCAATTGAGTTCTGCAGGTATGGTGACCAGAATCCTTCTTTCTTAATCTTCCTAGCCACTTCTCCTCTCGCACAGTGATCCACCCCGTGTGCTTCACTAATTAGTACGGTTAGTAACGATGTGGGTGCTATGATCAACCCTTCCCCATTTCTCCATATTTTGTCATGTTGTCCCTGTAATGCTCCTCTCTCTCTCCACATTGTTTTTTCTGCTACAGGGACTTCTTCCTGTAATTGTGCCACATCTTCTAATGTGATTTGAGGTTCGATATTCCCCACACCTGGCCCTGGGTGCGGCCTTGCTATTTCTACTGGGGCTATCGTAGCCTCAATGTATCCTGATGCTTCTTTAGCCGCCTTGTCAGCTTTGGTATTTCCCTGTGTGATGTTATCTGTTCCCTTTTTATGCGCCTGACACTTAATTATGGCTAATTCCCTTGGGCCCATCATAGCCCTTATTAAAGCCCTGATTTGAACTTCGTGTTGAATTGGTCCTCCTCCGCTTTTCATAAATCCCCTTTGCTTCCATATTGCCCCAAACAGGTGACAAACCCCGTGGGCATAGGCCGAATCAGTATAAATTTCCACTGCTTCCCCGTTTGCTAATTCACATGCTCTGGTCAGTGCTTCAAGCTCCGCTAACTGGGCTGAGCATGGCTGCTCACATTCTTTTGCCTCCACTACCTCAAATGTTTTCCCTTTCTGTTCAACTACTGCATAGCCAGCATGATTTCCCCTATGATCCCTATGGCACGAGCCGTCAACATACAACGTTCTCTTTTCTTCTGTGTTTAACCTATCTGCCTTCAGATCTTTCCTCAGTTTCATAAACGCTCTTGTCTCTCTCACACACTCATGCTCCTCTCCCTCATGTGGCAATGGCATATAGTCAGCTGGGTTGGCCCTATTGCACTTTACTGTCGTAATGTCCGGGAATGTGGTCAGCATTTGAAAATGGTGAATTCTAGCCGGCGTCAGAACAAACTTCCCTTTTTCAATCAATTCAGCTATTTTATGGTATACATGTATGTTTATCGGATATCCCATTGTGACCGTAGCTGCCTTTTCGTACGCCCACCAAGCTGCTGCCAGGCCTTGATAACACGGCGGGTATCCCATTGCTACGTCATCTAGCTTGGTACTATAATATGCTACAGTCTGCCTTCGCCTTCCCTTGCAACTTTCCTGTGTTAACACTGCTGTAGCAAATCCGGCTTCTCTGTTACTCACAAATAAATCAAAGGGCTTGTCATAGGTCGGTAAAGCCAATGCTGGTGCCTGTGCCATTTCACTCTTTATATTCTCAAATGCTTCTAGCGCATCTTTGTCCCATTTTAGTTTGGCTTTTAATTCGTCACACCCTGCTTCCTTCATTATCTTTCGTAGTGCCTGCGTTTTTTCTGCATAGTTTTCCACCCATTCTGAACTGAAGCCTGTCATTCCCAAAAATGTCATCATTTGTCCCACCGTCTGTGGTTTCGGAATTTTCAGTACTGCTTCTATTTGCTGTGAAGCTATCCCCTTCTGCCCTGCGGATATTTCTCTCCCCAAGTATTCTACCTTTCTCTGGCACAGCTGCAGCTTCTTCCAGGATACTTTATGACCCCCCTCTGCTAGTCTTTTCAAAAGTTTTAAACTATCCTTCCTGCATTGTTCTTGTGTCTCTGTGCATAATAGTAAATCATCCACATACTGTAGCAGTGTTCCTTCCAACTGTATTCCTTCTAAATCTGCTTTCAACACCTGATTGAATACATGTGGGGAATGTTTAAATCCTTGGGGCATTCTATTGTATGTGTATTGTTTCCCCTCATACGTAAATGCAAAGAGACTTTCTGGAGCTAGTGGCACACTAAAAAATGCTGAACATAGGTCGATTACAGTAAACCATCTACTTTCAGGTGGTATATTTGTCAGCAAGGTGTAAGGGTTTGGAACTTCTACGGGCATATCTTCCACTACCTCATTAATTGCCCTTAGGTCATGCACCAATCTCCATTTTTCTCCGTCCGCCTTCTTTACTGGTAGGAGCGGGGTATTACACCTACTCCGGGTTTCCTTTAATACCCCTGCTTCTATCAATCCCTTAATCGTTTCTCTAATTCCTTCAATTGCTTCTGTCTTGATTGGGTATTGTGGTCTATAGGGCCCCTGGCGTCCTGTCTTTAATCTGACTTCAACTGGATTAGCGTTTTTAACCCTCCCTACATCCGTGTCCTGTCTGGACCACAACTCCTGTGGGAGGGAGTTCAAATCCTGCTCTAAGCTCTCTCTCCATTCCCGCTCCTGTTTCTCACTTTGCACTCCTATTGTTATCTGCTTTGGTGTCCCAAGCATCCTAACATCCACAATTATTTTCGTCATTTGTCCATCGCTGGACGTCCAAATATCCGCACTGTCTGTCTGTACAAATTCTAAGTCTTGCGCTCTTAACACCATGGGTCCTAGGTCCTTTGATCTATATCCCGGATTAACTTTCAATGTGACATGTGGCTCCGCCCCAGGTACAGAGAACCATTTGTCAATCCATTCATTCCTAACGATTGCGAGGGCCACTCCCTCTAGTCCAATTAAAATACTTCCTGACTTTATTTCCTGTTCTCGTCCTGCCTCCTTTTCCCATTTCTCTTGTATTTCAGGTGCCTGTCCTTCATCAAATATCATTGTACTATGTAATTCTGTTCTCGGCCACTTGGCTTGTGGAACCCAAGTGTCTATAAGTTTTCCCCAGACTGTCCAGATCTGTTTTTTAATTTGTTCCTCTATATCTCCCAGCCAATATACATTAACCCCTTCCTTTCCTGGTACCTCAAGTGAATACATTCCCATCAAATCAATTCCTTGTTCGGTACATTCTAATTTCAGTCCCAGACCTAGGATTGCGTCCCTTCCCAATAGATTTAAAGGAGTTTTATCATATACTAAAATAGGTACATGGGTAGTTTTATTTCCAATGGTAATAGGCACCGGCATCGTCATTTGAGCTAGTGTTATTTTCCCCGAGAACCCCACAGTTTTTACAAACCGGTTTGACAATGGTAGGTGATCCGCATATTTCGTTTGTATGCACGTACAGGTGGCACCGGTGTCTATCATCATGGGGACCTCGATCCCGCCTACTCTAGCATTAACTATAGGTTCCTGCTCTGCGGTTTCTGTTATTTGTACGTACTGTCCTACCATTTCGGGGTTCTCTGGGCCTCTCTATGCGAAACTCTGATGGTTCCCCGGCCCTTGAAACATCGGGACGCTGTTCGGCGACCCTTGGATCAGCTGTTGGCCTGCCTGTTACTGGTTTTCTCCCTGTCTGGTGGAATTCCGCGGGCAATTCCTTTTTATGTGACCTGTCTCCCCGCACCCCCAGCACACACCTGGAGGGCCAGGCAGTGGTCCCTGTCTCGGAGTTTGATAATTAACCTGTCCCTGTCCTCTCTGATTCTGAAAGGGTGGCCTACCACCTCCCTGTCCTTTCCCATTTTTATTCCAGTCAGTCTGATTTTGTAGGGCGTATCGGTTTTGATAATTTAGGCTGTGGGCTTCTGGGTTTATGGGCAGTGGGAAGGCAGAAATGTTATAGGTTACGATGGGCTGGCCTCCATCTCCGCTTCCCCCTATTGTTAGTGCAGGTATTTCCCCTGGCTTCTGTTCCACCATCATCGGTGCTATTTTTCTGGGTGTGAGATCTTCTTTTGCCTTTAGCTTATCTTTGTTTTTGATCTCCTCCAATTGTGCCTGAAGGAGTTTACGTTGTATCTCCTTCAGCTGTTTGTCTGCATTCTTTTCATCTTTGCGATGTCTTTCTACTGCATGGGCAACATAATCCACAAACTCCCGGTAACTTTTTGAGTCCAAGCCCACTACATCCTCCAGTTTTGTTTTAGCTGAGACTGGCAGGCCCTCTAGAATTGCAGCCCGGAACATGGAGTTGGTCAGCGGGTCTGTTAGAATGTCCCTCTCCGTGTCCCTTTTCCACCTTTTTAATTGATTTTCCACATACACAGCTGCATTCTCCTCCTCTCCCAGTGGCTCTCCCCTTAGGGTTTTTACATCCATTCGATTGGGGTACATATTCCTTAGTGCCTGCCATATGTCTTGTCGGTACGGGTCCATTAGTGTCCCGTCTACGTTTGGGTCATGAGCTGCGGTCTGGATGCCGGCACGTCTCATTACTTCTGCCATTTGGTCCATTCCTAGCACTTTTGTCAGGAGAGCTTTGATGTCACCCAGTGCCATCCTTTTTCCCACCATTCCTGCTTCCAACTGTCCAATCCACCTTCCAGCCCCATCCAAAATATTGGGTAATTCATTAATTAGATTAGGCAAATCCTGACCTGACCAAGGGATATACTGTGCTCTGCCACCTTTCAGAATCACCGGGAACACCTTTTTCTTTCTTTTTTCCACCTCTGGAAACTTTACAGTTTGGTGTCTTACCCGCGTCGATTTTCTTTGTTCTCCTAACACTGATTGTCCCCCTTCGCTGTCACTACTTTCTCCTGTCTCTCCTTCCGTCTCTTCCTCGACTCTTACTGGGTGCTTCCACGTCAATACATCCCCCTTTTCTCGTCTTTCTGCCTCTTTGCGCCTTTTCCCACATGTTTCCTCTATGCTTCTTCTTCTTTCTCTTTCCTTTCTGCTGGCTTTGACCCTCTTTCCTTCTATTTTTCCCTGTGACGCCTCACTTTCACCCTCGCAAGGATCAGGACTTGTTTTTCCCTCATCTTTTCTTCTATCATTCTTTCCCTCCTCTTCTCGTTCCTTTTCCTTTTCCATTCCCTTTTTTGCCCATTCCAAAAGGTCTATTACATTTACTTCGTCCTGCAACTGCTTTCTCCTTCGGCTTAACTCATCCAACTCCTCTTCTGTTTTCCTCGTCTCTTCCTCTACACCTTGTTTCTTTTCTAGCTCCCTTTGTTCCCAATCCTCCGTCGTCATCTGTTTTGTATCAAATGCTCCCTCAAAATTCATCGTGCCTGATATAACTGGGTACAGTCCCGTGGAACCCTGTTCCTCTGAGTATGGGGACGGGGCTACATTTGGATCTTCTAATTTTGCTTTTTCCTGAAGTTGCACTGGCATTTGCATCCATATTTCCCTCCATGCCCTTCTCCTTTCTTTTCTTAGATTTATCTTTTATTTTGTAGTTCTTTATCATTCCCTTCTGGTCCTCACATCTCTCTACGCACCATGTGCCTTCCTCCGGCCACGGTGTATTAGTTTTACTTGTTCTTTTGGCCCATTTTTTAGAAACGTGTTCTATGTCTCCCCTGAGGGCTGGGAATTTATCCCCTAATGTTTCCACTGGTGTTTTAATTTGGTGTGCCATTACTTGTCTTTTCGGATTACTGTCACAATTTTTATCACTTAATCCGTCAGAGTTAGGTGTCACAGTGATTATTACTTGCTGTGTCGTTTTTCCGTGTTCAGTCCCCTGTTTACCTTTCTCTTGGGTGTCCCTTGACAATATCTGTAATTCTAACCGGGGTCTCGATATCCACTTCCCCGTAGTCCCCTGTCCCGGCTCTATCTTCCTTTCCCGGGCTAGAGGGTAGTAGGTTTTTACGTGCTCGTCTATGTCTATAGAAACCCTATATCGATCAGATTCCTTTATTAATTTCCCTAGAGTTTCCAAGTTTATTTCGTCTATCCAATTCCTATCGGCTATTCTTTCCCACTTTACATACGGCCACTCGTTCTCTACCTCTTTTAAGTTAGTTATATGTGTAATTTCTCCCCAATCCAGTGTTGCTTCCGTTTTTGTTATTTTCCTTTCTTAATTCCCTGACTAATCTTCCTTCCCAATCGATTATACCACTCTTTCCGCTAGGCGGTTTTGTCAGTGTGACCTTTCCACGTTGTTAGTTATTACCCTACCTGTGTTCCGACTCTCCTTCTTATTTCTGTCCTCCACGCTGCTGTCTCAGACCAGTTTGTTCAAATTGGTCTTTTACTTTCTCTATTCTAGCTGTTAATCCCCCCCTCCGGGGTTAGGTTCCCCTCCTATGCTTTTGACTACCGTATTAGGTCAGAGAGTGATCTCTCACTGATCTCTCTCCCTCTCGGCTGACGTCCGTTACCCGAGGTCCTGGGTAGGTTTGGACTGGCAGATTTCTCCCACACTTACTCTCTTCTGGGCAAGTCGTATCCTGGAAAAACCCGCTCCAAACCGGTTGACTTAACCTAATTGCATTACCTTAGCGTTCGGCCTTTTTCTCGTCTCCCTTTTTACCCACTCACAGACAATACAGTATTCACAATGCGCTTTGCATGCAAAACTCTACTCTTCAGATCAGACTCAGTCTCTCAATACTATTTTACCCAATTTGGTTTTAGTCACGCAGGATATCTTTGTGGTTGGGGAGATTCAAGACCAGCAAAGAGCTGAGTGCGCCGGGCCTCGAGATCCCTTTTCTGACAACAAGGATTTACGTGCAATACAAATCTGCTTACCTTGCTGTCAGAATGCCGGCTTTGGGATGTCCAGCCCCGGTCGGACCTTCGCCTCCGCCACTCCTTCCAGATGCTTTTCTGGGCGATCTCTCACCAACCCTGCTTCGCAGCGCCAATTTTGTCGTGGTTCCCCAGGACGACAATTTGTTTGTACCTATTCAAATATTAAAACACAGAGAGTCTGAGGAGCGATCTTCCAAGCAGTGAACTTTATTTTTCTTAGCATGAGAAAAACAGAGCTGAGATTGTCCGGAGCAATCTAAAAAAGCTTCAGGGCTTACCACCTTTTATATACATTTTAACTCCATGATTCAAACTCTTATCTTAATTTACAGCCCTCTTATCTTGCTTTCCTTACTTTGGCCACCACTGTTTATAGTGAGCCTCTATCTGTCTCAGTCAAGACTGGTCGTTTCTCTCTCTGCTTCGTCAACCATGGTAGCCATAAGTCAGTCCTTATCTCGTCTCTGTTAACTTTCCTGCTTGTGTCGTGGTTTTTGCTGACCAAGGCCGAACGTATACAAAAACAGGCTTCCTTCATTCCTGTCTTTTTATGGCCCTTATTTATGGCCAACCATTTTAGTTAAGCCCTGAGCCGTGTTCATTGTTTTCCCAAGTGACTGTTGTATTTTAAATGTTAGGTAAAGCTATACTCTTTTTCTGGGTCTTCTGCTTTAATCATATTAACTATACTTGATTACATTAGCTATACTTGATTACCTTAGCTATACTTGATTACATTAGCTATACTTGATTACATTAGGTCACACAAAGTTACCCTGGGTTACACACTCATCTCAATACTCACCTAAATCTACTTTATCATTTCACTAAAACCTATGATTCTAAACTTGGTACCTAACTCATACAATATCCAGTACAAATTCCCTTACACAGGCAGCATGGTTTTGTACGGGGAAGGTCATGCCGCACCAACGTGATGAAGTTTTTTTGAAGAAGTGACAAAGAGATTTGATGAGGGAAGGGTTGTGAATGTAATTTATATGGACTTGAGTAAGGCTTTAGACAAGATCCCAAATGACAAACTGGTACAAAATCTAACATCACACGGGATTCGGGGTGGTCTGGCGAGATGCATACAGAAGTGGCTTGGTTATAAAAGACAGAGAGCAGCGGTGGAATAGTGTTTTTCACAATGGTGATCTGTAGCTCGTAGTGTTCCGCAGGCGTCAGTGCTGGGACCTCTGTTGTTTGTAGTATATGTAAATGATATGGAGGAAAATGTGGATGGTCTGATTAGTAAGTTAGCAGATGACAGAAAGATTGGCGGAGTTGCTGATAGTGCCGAGGATTGTCAGAGGCCACAACAGGATATAGATAGACTGGAGACTTGGGCACAGAAATGACAGATGGGGTTTAATACGGAGAAATTGGAGATGATGCATTTTGGAGTATCAAAGTTAGATATGAATTATAATATAAACGGCAGAACCCTTAGGAACATTAATATTCAGAGGGTTCTGGGCGTGCAGGTCCACAGTTCCTCAAAGTGGCAACACAGGTGGCCAAGGTGAATAAGAAGGCTTGCCTTCATCAGCTGGGGCACTGAGTACAAAGAACAAAGACAATTACAGCACAGGAACAGGCCCTTCGGCCCTCCCAGCCTGCGCTGATCCAGATCCTTTATCTAAACCTGTCGCCTATTTTCCAAGGTCTACTTCCCTCTGTTCCCCGCCCATTCATATATCTGTCTAGATGCATCTTAAATGATGTTATCGTGCCCGCCTCTACCACCTCAGCTGGCAAAGTGTGCCAGGCACCCACCGCCCTCTGCGTAAAAAACTTTCCACGCACATCTCCCTTAAACGTGCCCCCTCTCACCTTGAAATCGTGACCCCTTGTAATTGACACCCCCAATCTTGGGTAAAGCTTGTTGCTATCCACCCTGTCCATACCTCTCATAATTTTGTAGACTTCAATCAGGTCCCCCCTTAACCTCCGTCTTTCAAACGAAAACAATCGTAATCTACTCAACCTTTCTTCATAGCGAGCACCCTCCATACCACGCAACGTCCTGGTGAACCTCCTCTGCACCTTCTCTAAAACATCCACATCCTTCTGGTAATGTGGCGACCAGAACTGCACGCAGTATTCCAAATGTGGCCTAACCAAAGTCCTATACAACTGTAACATGACCTGCCGACTCTTGTACTCAATACCCCGTCTGATGAAGGCAAGCATGTTGTATGCCTTCTTGACCACGCCATCGACCTGCGTTTCCACCTTCAGGGTACAATGGGCCTGGACTCCCAGATCTTTCTCTGTACATCAATTTTCCCCAGGGCTCTTCCATTGACCATATATGTTGTGGAGATGCCGGCGTTGGACTGGGGTGAGCACAGTAAGAAGTCTTACAACACCAGGTTAAAGTCCAACAGGTTTGTTTCAAACACGAGCTTTCGGAGCGCAGCTCCTTCACCTGAGGAAGGAGCTACGCTCCGAAAGCTCGTGTTTGAAACAAACCTGTTGGACTTTAACCTGGTGTTGTAAGACTTCTTACATCGACCTTATAGTCCGCTCTTGAATTAGATTTTCCAAAATGCATCACCTCGCATTTTCCTGGATTGAACTCCATCTGCCATTTCTCTGCTCAACTCTCCAATCTATCTATATTTTGCTGTATTCTCTGACTGTCCTCCTCGTTATCTGCAACTCCACCAATCTTAGTGTCATCTGCAAACTTGCTAACCAGACCACCTATTCCTTCCTCCAGATCATTTATGTATATCACAAACAACAGCACGGATCCCTGTGGAACACCACTAGTCCAAGAGTTGGAAATCATGTTGCAGTTATATAAAACCTTTGCTCAGCCGTATTTAGTGTACTGCGTGCTGTTCTCATCACCACATTATCAGAAGGCGGTGGAAGCTTTAGCAAGAAGGTCAAAGAACAAAGAACGATACAGCAGTGGAACAGGCCCTTCGACTCTCCAAGCATGTGCCGATCATGTGTCGTTTCTTGACCAACCGCTTGTATTCTTCTATACCCCATCTGTTCCTGTGCCTATCCATATAAGTCTTAATGGTTGCTAACCTATCTGCCTCAACCATCTCACTTGGCAGTGCATTCCAGGACACCACCACCCTCTGTGTAAAAAAACTTTCCCCACACATCTCTACTGAACCTTTCCCCCCTCACCCAGAACTTGTGCCCCCTTCTAATTCTTACTTCCGCCCTGAGGAATAAACCTCCAACTGTTCACTCTATCTCTCCCCCTAATAATTTTATAAACATCTATCAGGTCGTCTCCTCACAGAGAATATCAGGCAACATCCCGATAAAACTTTTCTGTACTCTCTCCAAACCCTCCACGTCCTTCTGGTAGTGCGGTGACCAGAATTGGAGACAGTATTCCAAATATGGCCCAACCAACGTTCTATATAACTGTAACATAATTTTCTAATTATTATGCTCGGTACCCATACTATAAAGGCAAACATGCCTGTGCTTTCTTTACCATTATTTCCACCTGTGTTGCCACTTTTAAGGTTCTGTGGACCTGCACGCCCAGATGTCCCTGTGTTTCGATGCTCCTGATAGTTCTGCCATATATTTTATGGCTCGCACCTGATTTGGATTACAAAAATGCATCACCTCGCATTTGTCCGGATTAAATTCCATCTGCCATTTCTCTGCCCAATTTTGCAGTCTATCTATATCCTGTTGTAATCTCTGGCAATCGTCATCACTATCCACAACTCCTGCTATCTTAGTATTATCCACAAACTTGCTAATCAGACCAGCTACATTTTCTTCCAAGTCATTTTTATATGTTGCAACGAGCAGAGATCCCAGAATAGATCCCTGTGGAACACCACGGGTTACAGACCTCCATTCGGAAAACACCCTTCCACAGCTACCCTCTGTCTTTTATGGTCAAGGCAGTTCTGAATCCATCCAGAGAGTTAACCGTGACCTCGTGTGATCTAATCGTTTGCACCAGGGACTTTACCAACTGCTTTACTAAAGTCCATGTAGACACATCCACCGCCCTTCCTTCGTCAATCATTTTTGTCACCTCCTCCAAAAAAATCAATTGAATTAGTGAGACATGATCTCCCTCGTGCAAAACCATGCTGTCTGTCGCTGTTAAGGCGATTCACTTCCAAATGTGCATAGATTCTCTCTCTGAGAATCTTTCCCAACAATTTCACTGTCACTGATGTCAAGCTCTCTGGCCTATAATTACCCGGTTTATCCTTGCAACTCTTCTCAAATTGGCTATCTGCAATCCTTTGGGATCTCACCTGTGGCCAACGAGGACACAAAGATTTCTGTTCGAGTCCCAGAGATTTCGTCTAGTGTCTCCCTCAGTAATATGGGACAGATGCCATATGGCCCTGGGGATTTGTCTACCTTAATGCTTTTTAGCACACCAAACAATTCCTCCCTTGTACTAATGACCTGTTCTAAAGCGTGTACATATCCCTCTGAGACGCCACCAATCAACATGTCCCTCTCCGTTGTGAATACCGATGCAAAATGCTCATTAAGGACTTCACCTGCTTCCTCTGGTTCTACACATAATTCCCGTCCTTTGTCCTTGAGTGGCCAACTCTTTCTATAGCTACCCTTCCCGTACCAGCCTCCCCAACAAGTGCCAGAATGTGGCGACTTGGGGCTTTTCATAGTAACTTCATTGAAGCGATTTTCATTTCATTCATTCTTCCGATTATACGCATGAAATGCCTTGGGATCCTCCTTGACCCTGTCGGCCAAGGACATTTCGTGACCCCTTTTTGCTCTGCTAACTCCCTGATTGAGCTCCTTTCTACTTTCTTCGTGCTTCATCTGTTTTTTGTTGCCACTACTACACTATGCATCATTTTTCTTCATGAAAAGATTCCTAATTTACCTAGTCATCCATGGTTTCCGAATCCTGTCTTTCATGTCCTTCCTTTTTACCGGCACATACCATAGGAAACAAGCGATCAGGTCATGAGGAGATGTCGGCGTTTCGTATCTTTATTTGTGCCTGTAATATTCCTCCAGTGATTATTTTCCTTTCTGCCTGTTCAACCCTGTTTTTCTCCTACTTTCGGAATTATAGGAGCAAAATTCTTCCTCAAAGTTTCTGCCACTTACTTTTTACAAAACGTTTTCAGATGATTCACGGTAGCACGGTGGCACAGTGGTTAGCACTGCTATATCACAGGTCCAGATTCTCTGGTTCAATTCCTGCCTCGGGGCACTGTCTGTGCGGAGTTTGCTCTTTCTTCCTGTGTCTGCGTGGGTTTCCTCCGGGTGCTCCGGTTTCCTCCAACAGCCCAAATATGTGCCAATAACGTGGATTGTCCATGTTAAATTGCTCCTTAGAGTCCAAAAGGTTAGGTGGGGAGGCGGGGTTATGGGGGTAGGGTAGAGACAAGGTCCGGTGCAGACTTGATGGACCGAATGCCCCCGTTCTGCACTGCAGATTCTACGATTTTATGAAAATTTCCCAGTTGCTTTGTGGAAAGGAATACTGTGTTCAGGTGCATGGACAAACAAATTATCTTGTCAGCTGGATAGAGGTGTTGGAATTTCAATTCAATTCTCAAGGATATGAGGGAAAGTATTTCGAAACATTCTGCAGGCCAATGGGAGAACGGTGAGTTGTGTGGATGCAAACATATTTTGAAACCAGAGAAATGGATATTGTGGTTCAGAAGTCATATTTACTATTTTGGTTTATAAGTCGAGTCAAGTCACAGGGAGATTATGGTAGTTAGTAACGCATTAAACAGAAATTAAATCACAACTTGAACACCGAGATAATTCTTGTTAGCGCCATCGATGAGAGTGAAGATAACAATACGGGCATTTTACCCAATAATATGAAATATCTTAACAGCACGGTGATGGTCAAGAAGCCATAAATATGTCGAGAACAAGTGTAAGAAAAAAACATTACCCAATATCAAAGTCAAATCACATTTTTTATCTATCACTAGTTTTTCTTGTTATTCTACTCTTAATCTCTATCTGTCCGGAGTCTCACTCGTTGCAATTGCTTTGCAAGTGTCCTTTACCCATCCTATTATTATCCTCATTTCATGTCTTTGGGCTGCGTTCACAATATGCTTGTTAAATTATCCAACGTCATTGTTAAATAAGGACAACCCAAAGCAATTCTTTTGGAAATATACACGAGATTATTAGCGAGTCGGGTTCATCATTTACCAAAACACCAACATCCCTGTTGCGATCATGGTCAGATAAGTAGAAGGACGCATCTTTCATACGAATTCAATAGAAAATTAGGCAAAGCGACATGAAACAAAAACACCAATTAGTACAATGAAGAGAAATCAGCGACAGAAACAGTCAACTGAAAAAGTATTCAGCAGTGATGCCATTGTCGGAGATACAAGCAGGCACACACACACACAGATGTACACACAGGCACACATGCACGCGTGCACACGCCCACAGGCAGACATATACACAGACCTAATCACAGACAAACACACATGCAGTCCAACAGACATACAATAAAGCACTCACACACACAACACAACTAACATCCACACACACAAACACACGCCCATAATATTAATAATAATCGCTTATTGTCACAAGTAGGCTTCAATGAAGTGACTGTGAAAAGCCCCTAGTCATTCGCCACATTCCAGCGTCTGTTCGGGGAGGCTGGTACGAGAATTGAACCTGCGCTGCTTCCTTGTTCTGCATTACATGCCAGCATGTTAGCCCACTTTGCTAAACCAGCCCCATGGGCAAGGACACATTCACACATAAGTACAGAAGAACAGAAGAACTAGGAGCAGGAGTAGGCCATCTGGCTTCTCGAGCCTGCTCCGCCATTCAATGAGATCATGGCTGACATTTTGTGGACTCAGCTCCACTTTCCGGCCCGAACACCATAACCCTTAATCCCTATATTCTTCAAAAAACTATCTATCTTCATCTTAAAAACATTTAAACCTCAACTGCTTCACTGGGCAAGGAAATTCCATAGATTCACAACCGTTTAGGTGAAGAAGTTCCTCCGAAGCTCAGTCCTAAACGTGCTTCCATTTTTTTGAGGCTATGCCCCTTAGTTCTGCTTTCACCCGCCAGTGGAAACAACCTGCCCGCATCTATCATATCTATTCCCTTCATAATTTTATATGTTTCGAGAAGATCCTCTCGAATCCTTCTAAATTCCAACGAGTACAGTCCTAGTCTACTCAACCACTCCCCGTAATCCAACCCTTTCAACTCTGGGATTAACATAGTGAATCTCCTCTGTAAACCCTCCAGCGTCAGTAAGTCCTTTCTCAGGTAAGGAGACCAAAACTGAACACAATACTCCAGGTGTGTCCTCACTAACATCTTATACAATTGCAGCATAACCTCCGTAGTCTTAAACTCCATTCCCCCAGCAATGAAGGACAAAACTCAATTTGCCTCCTTAATCACCTGTTGCACCTGGAAACCAACTTTTTGTAACTCATGCACTAGCACACCCAGGTCTCTCTACACAGCAGCATGTTTTAACATTTTATCATTAAAATAAGAAACCCTTTTGCTGCTATTCCGACCAAAATGGATAACCTCACATTTGTCAACATTGTATTTCATCTGCCAGACCCTAGGCCATTCACTTAACCTATCCAAATCCCTCTGCAGTCTTCCAGTATCCTCTGCACGTTTTGCTTCACCACTCATTGTCGTCAGCAAACTTGGACACATTGCCCTTGGTCTCCAACTCCAAATCATCTATGTAAATTGTGAACAATTGTGGGCCCAATACTGATCCCTGACGGACACCACTAGCTACTGATTACCAACCAGAGAAACACCCATTAATCCCCACTGTTTGCTTTCTATTAATTAACCAATCCTTTATCCATGCTGCTACTTTCGCCTTAATGTCATGCACCTTTAGCTTATGCAGCAACCTTTTGTGTGGCACCTTGTCAAAAGCTTTCAGGAAATCCAGATATACCACATGCATTGTCTCCCCGTTATCTACCGCACTGGTAATGTCCTCAAAAAATTCCAATAAATTAGCTCGGAAATCCTTCCCTTGATGAACCCTAGTAATGGTCTCTGCCCTTTTATTGATGACAGATGTTATGATAACTGTTGTTTACTTTCCTACCGTCTGTCTCTCTCTCTCTTTCAATCAGTGTTATATTTGGTATTTCCAATATAATGGCTCATTCCCCATATCTAGAATTGTGGGAAGTTAAAACCGCTACATTGATTATCTCATTCGTCACTTCTTTCACAACCTTATGGAGAAGTTTGTCTTGGTCCTGCGATTTTTCAGATCGCCGCCCAACAGTCCCATTTTCCTGTTGATTGCAATTTTCCTGGGGTTCCCTTGTCCCATCCATTTCCTGATTCTCGGCAATTTCTGGCATGCTTCCTGTGTCCTGTTCAGAAAAGTCCTATGGAAAATATTAGTTGAATTTACACGCTGTCTCCCGACTTTCTCTTTTAAAAAAAAAGTTAGAGTACCCAATTATTTTGTTCCAATTAAGGGGCAATTTAGTGTGACCAATCCACCTACACTTCATATCTTTGCGTTCTGGGAATGAAACCCACGCAGACACGGGGAGAACGTGCTAACTCCACATGGACAGTGGCCCAGGGCACGATTCCAACCCGGATCCACAGTGCCGTAGGCAGCAGTGCTAACCACTGTGCCACCGTGCTGCCCGCTCCCTATTTTCAATCACCAATTCCACAAATGCACTTCCGAGAGGACGAGTGCTCACTTTATTTAAACATCATATGAAATTCTTATGACACCTCCTTATATGACTAGTATTTTCCCCCTCACAATTTTCTGTCATTCTTTGATGTTCTTTATATTCTGTTAATATTCTGACGTGTGACTCCGCTGTGCAGAAATATATACTTCCTTCAGTCCTTACCATTTTTAGTTAACATGCAAACATCGAAAACAGGAGGCCATTCTGCCCTTCAAGCCTGATCCAGCGTTTATTATAATCATGATTGATCATCCAACTCAATCGCCTGATCCCACTTCCACCCCGCCCATATCCTTTGCTGCACTTCGCCCTAAGTGCTTTATTGGATTGGATTGGATTTGTTTATTGTCACGTGTACCGAGGTACAGTGAAAAGTATTATCGCACTGCTTCTTGAAACAGACAACGTTTTCGCTTCAATTACTTCCTGTGGTAACGATTTCCATTCTCTGGTCGAATAAATTTACTCTTTTTTCATCAATTATGTTTTTCCAAATAAGGAGCAATGTAGTGTGGCCAGTCCACCTACCCTGCACATCTTTGGGTTGGGCGGGGGTGCGACCCACGCAGACACGGGAGAATGTGCAAACTCCACACGGACAGTCACCAAGGGCCGTGATCCAACCCAGTCCTCAGTTCCACAGGCAACAGTGCTAACCACTTCGCTACCGTGCTGCCCAAATGGATGGTGGCTATTTCATATCTTCATTCTATGTGCCACTGAACTAGAAAATATATGTCCGCTTCGTGAGGTTATTAATTGAGCACGAAAAAGAAAACAGCCCTTGATTGTTCAAACCTTGGCCAATCATAGAATCATTGAACCTTTGCTGTGCAGAAGGCAATCATTCCACCCATGGATCAGTATCGAACCTCCGAAAGAGCATCCTACCCAGGCCCATTACATCGTCTTATCCTCATAACCACGTAACCCCGTCTAACCTACACACCCTTGGGCACGAAGGTAAAATTTAGCATGGGTAATCCACCTATCCTACGTATCTTTGGTCTTTGGGAGGAAACCCATGCAGACACGTAGAGGATTTGGAAACTCAAACAGACAGTTGTCCAAGGATGGAATCGAATCCGGGGTCCTGGGACTACGAGGAAGCAGTGCCGCCCACTGGGCCACCGGGCAGCCCACGCAGCCACTGTGTCGCCCATCGCGGCAAATCTTTCAGTTTCTTGTGGCACTTGTCCACAGCAGGTAGAAAACAGTTAACAGCTATATCATAGAAAATTCAGCACAGAGCAGGCCCTTCAGCACACGATGTTGTGCCGAATTTTTGTCCTAGATTAAGAACAAATTAATCTACACCCATGTACCTATGCAATAACCGCTCAAAGGTCCCTAATGTTTCAGACTCAACCACTTCCACAGGCAATGCATTCCATGCCCCCACTACGCTCTGGGTAAAGAACCTACCTCTGACCCCCCCCCCCCCCATATCTTACATCATTCACCTTAAATGTATGTCTGCTTGTAATGGTTTGTTCCACCCGTGGAAAATGTCTCAGACTGTCTACTTTATCTATCCCCCTGATCGTCTGATAAACCTCTATCAAGTCTTCCCTCATCCTTCTCCGTTCTAATGAGAAAAGGCCTAGCACCCTCAACCTTTCCTCGTAGGACCTACTCTCCATTCCAGGCAACATTGTGGTAAATTTCCGTTACACCTTTTCCAAAGCTTCTACATCCTTCCTAAAATAAGGCGCCCAGAACTACACACAGTACTCAAAATGTGGCCTTACCATGGTTTTGTACAGCTACATCATCACCTCACGGCTCTCAAATTAAATCCCCTGCAAATGAACGTTAGCACACCATAGGCCTTCTTCACGGTGCTATCCACTTGAGTGGCAACTTTCAAAGATCTAGGAACATAGACCCCAAGATGTCTCTGCTCCTCCACATTGCCAAGAACCCTACCATTAACCCAATATTCCGCATCCATCCTTTCAAAATGGATAACCTCACACTTTTCAGGGTTAAACTCAATTTGCCACTTCTCAGCCCAGCCCTGCATCCCGTGTGTGTCTCTTTGCAGCTGACAACAGCCCTCCTCACTATCCACAACTCCACCAATCTTCGTATTGTCTGTAAATTTATTGTACTACACTTCAACTCCCTCATCCACGTCATTAATGTAAATCACAAACAGCAGAGGACCCAGAACTGATTCCTGCGGTACGCCAGTGGTAGTTGTGCTCCAGGCTGAATATTTGCCATCCACCACCACTCCCTGACTTCTATCGGTTAGCCAGTTCGTTATCCAACTTGGCCAAATTTCCTACTATGCGATGCCTCCTTAATTTCTGCATAAGCCTACCATGGGGAACCTTATCAAATGCCTTACTAAAATCCATGTACGCTACATCCACTGCTTTACCTTCATCCACGTGCTTGGTCACCTCCTCAAAGAATTCAATAAGGCTTGTGAGGCAAGACCTACCCCGCACAAATTCGTGCTGACTATCCCTAATCAAGCAGTGTCATTCCATATGCTTTGAAATCCTATCCCTCAGTACCCTTTCCATTACTTTGCCTATCCCACCGAAGTCAGACTAACTGGCCTGTAATTCCCAGGGTTATCCCTATTCCATTTTTTAAACAGGGGCACGACATTCGCCACTCTCCAATCCTCTGATACAACCCGTGTTGACAGTGAGGGCGAAAAGATGATTGCCAACGGCTCTGTAATTTCATCTCTTGCTTCCCATAAAATCCTTGGATATATCCCGTCAGGCCCGGGGGACTTGACTATCCTCGTGTTTCTCAAAATGCCCAACACATCTTCCTTCCTAACAAGTATCTCCTCGAGCTTACCAGTCTGTTTCACACTTAACTCTCCAACAAAATGTCCCCTCTCATTCGTAAATGCTGAAGAAAAGAACTAGTTCCAAACCTCTCCTATCTCTTCAAAGTCAATACACAATCTCCGGCTATTGTCCTTGATCGGACCTACCCTCGCTCTTGTCATTCTTCTATTCCTCACATATGTGTAAAAGGCCTTGGGGTTTTCCTTGATCCTGCGGGCCAAA
Source organism: Scyliorhinus canicula (assembly GCF_902713615.1). Taxonomy (NCBI): domain Eukaryota; kingdom Metazoa; phylum Chordata; class Chondrichthyes; order Carcharhiniformes; family Scyliorhinidae; genus Scyliorhinus; species Scyliorhinus canicula. Next base: position 2,180,660 of record NC_052172.1, on the reverse strand, counting down.
GATTTTTCATGCCCTGTCTTAGCTCTCTTAATCCCTTTCTTCAGTTCCTCCTGAGTATCTTCTATCCCTCCAGCGCCCTGTCTGAACCTTGTTTCATTAGCCTTACACAAGTATCCTTCTTCCTCTTAACAAGACATTCAACCACTCTTGTCAACCATGGTCTGTCATCTTATTTCGTGCCAGCTGAGGATTCCATATAATTCCTTTCAATTCTCCAATCTTTTAAGTCGGAGAGTGGGATATTTTTGAAATTAAAAAAAATTGCCTTCCTTAAAAAAAATACTTTCCTTGCCCTTCAGGAATTGCATAATTTAATTTGGTATTTTAATATTATTGAAATGGTTCGCAAATTTGGATTTAAAAAAAATACTAAGGTTTTTTAGGTTTCCGAATGTATTTCAACGTTTTCAAAATAAAAAAAAATGAGTGTGCAATCTGCATCAGTACTTCAGCGAACAGCAGGTTTTAGCACTTACTCTTAATTCCTCATAATTTGAATATAATAAGAACAAAGAACAAAGAAAAATTACAGCACAGGAACAGGCCCCTCGGCCCTCCAAGCCTCCGCCGATCCAGATCCGCTATCTAAAACTGTAGCCTATTTTCTAAGGATCTGTATCCCTCTGCTGCTTGCCCATTCATGTATCTGTCAAGAATCTGTGGAAATTAGTTCTATTCACTGTCTCGTGTGATCTGACTCGACCCCGCTTTTCTGGTGCAAGTTGGCGTTCCATCTAGAACCTTGGGCACACATTTCGTCCCCAAGACTTTGGAATCTTAAAATAAATCAGAGAACGCTTGTAACACTTTGCATGTCGGGCAGCATCTGTGGAGAGAGTCAGCGAACTAACATCTAAAGTCGGCATGACTCTTCTTCAGAGCTGAAGAAGCAGGGGTGGGGGCAGAATAGATGCCCAGGAATGTGTTGCGGCTGACGTGAGATGGTCAAAGTTCTTATGCCCAGAAGGCAAAGGAAGTGTCAATGGTAGCATTAATGACTAAAGCTGCTGCTGACAGTGGAATAAAGGTAAATAACAAAATGCGTTAATCGGAGTAAAAGTACGGTTTTCACCGAAGGCAAAACTAAGTTAAACAAAAAGGGTGAAAGTGGAGGCGGAATTCACGGTATAAATTTGTTGAATTCATTGTTGTGTCCAACAATGTACCGAGATGGAAGATGATGTGTTGCAGCTTCCGACTGCATTGGGATTCATGAGGTGATTACAGGAAGCCAGGGATAGTCATGTGAGCATGAAGGCAAAATTACAAGCGAAAGGGAGGTTTGGGTTATTTTTGCAAATTGAGTGAAGGTGTTCTGCAAGGCAATCATCCAGTCTGTATATCATCTCTCAAATGGAAAGGATACCACGTTAATAGCATCAGCCACAAGAACACAAACCGTTAATGTTCTTTCTCTCTCAACTGATGCTGGCAGACCTGTTACGCTAACCTGGCACTTTCTGATGTGTTACACTGATATTGTGTGGCCGCAAAGGGATGATGGATTAGTGGTGAGAACAGTCATTGCAGCTGACAACAATATACAAACCAACTCACCATGAAAACAAGAATACGACAGTTGCATGTTAGTTTAAGTTCAATATGGTGCACCGAGAAGTGGGTAAAACTTTGAAGTATGTTTTGAATCGAAAATCAGGTGTGTAAAGCTAAATGCACAATCGTGAAAAATAGTTCCAGTCTACTCAGTCTCTCAGGTTAACTGAGTCGGCAGAAACCTGCCAATGGCATATAATGTAGAATATATGAACAAATGCACTTAAGTAGGAAGGATACATTTCACTTTTTAATTAAATTATGAGGTATAAACATTTCCGTTTGCAGCTTCAATTCAAGCGAATGGTCACGTCGCCAAGCAGTTCGAATGTTAACAAAACAACGTAGGATTGATTCGGTCACTCCAAGTCTGGGATCGCCCATTGGCAATTCCTGCTGATGGCCTCCTTTAATTTCACCAAATGAGGATTAATTGGGAATTCATAAGAACATAAGAACTCGGATCAGGTGCAGGCCATTTAACCCGTCGAGTCAAATTTGATCCCCCATTCAATAAGATCATGGCTGATCTTATGTGGACTCAGCTCCACTCACCATAACCCTTAATTCCTTTATTGTTCAAAAATCTATCTTTGCCGAAAAATATTTCACGAGGTAGCCTCAACTGCTTCACTGGGCAGTGAATTCCACAGATTCAGAACCCTTTGGGTGAAGGAGTTCCTCCTAAACCTAGTCCAAAATCTGCTCCCCCTAATATTGGGGCTATACCCTCGAGTTCTATTTTCACCCGCGAGTGAAAAGAACCTCTCTACTTCCTACTTATTTATTTCATTCATCATTTTATATGTTTGTATAAAATCCCCCCTCATTCTTATAAATTCCAATGAATATAGTTCCAGTCTACGCAATCTCTCAGGTTAAGTGAGTCAGCAGAAACCTGGGCAGTGGCATATAATGTAGAATATATGAACAAATGCACTTCAGTAGGAAGAATAAGGGTGCAAAATAGTATTGAAATGGAGAATAAAAGTACAGTTCCAGCACAGAGGAATTTGGGGGTCCGGGTACGTAAATCACAAAAAGCTCATATGCAAGTTGAGCCGGCAATTGGGAAATGGAATGTTGGCCTTTATTTCAAATGAATAAGTATTGAAATAGGGACGATTTGCTTAAAATATGCAAAGATCTACCTGGACCACATCAGGAATTGTCTGAACAAGTTTGGTCCCCTTGTCAATGGAAATATCTACTGGCATTGGAGGCCGTCCAGAGTAGATTCACTGTGTTGATCCCGGATATGGCGGGATTTTATTATGCGAAGTTCAGTAGTTTGGGCCTGTATTCATTGGAGTTTAGAAGAATGAGAGGTGACCTTATTAAGACATATAGGATTCTCAGGGGTCTTGACAGGGTAGATGCTGAGGGGATGTTTCCTTTGTGGTAGAATGTGGGAACATATAGCATATAGATGGGAAGAGGTTTTTCAAGCTATAAAAGGTAAGAGGGAGGCAAAAATAGACATTGGACCACTGGCAAAATGGCTGGAGAAGTAATAATAGGAAACAAAGAAATGGCAGTCGAACTTAATAGTTACTTTGCATCAGTCTTCATGCTGGAAGACACCAGTGGGATGCGAAAACTCCAGGAGAACCAGGGGGCAGAGGTGAGTGCAGTGACCATTATTAAGGAAAAGGTTCTGTAGAAACTTAAAGGTCTGATGGTGGATTAATCACCTGGACCGGCTGAACTACACTCCAGGGTTCTGAAAAAGACAGCTGAGGAAATTGTGGAGGCATTAGTGATGATCTTTCAGGAATCACTGGAGGCAGGAAGGGCCCCAGACGACTGGAAAGTACCCAATGTAACACCATTGTTTAAGAAGGGAGGGGGGCAGAAGACGGGAAATTATAGGCCGGTTAGCCTGACTTCGGTCATTGGTAAGATTTTAGACTCCATTATTAAAGATGAGATCGCAAAATACTTGGAAGTTCTTGGTAAAATAAGACTGAGTCAACACGTCTTTGTCAAAGGGAGGTGGTGTTTGACAAATCTGTTAAGAGTTCTTTGAGGAGATAACAAGGAGGTTAGACAAAGAAAAACCAGTGGAAGTGATTTATTTAGATTTCCAGAAGGCCTTTGACAAGGTGCCTCAGACGAGACTGTTAAATAAGTTAAAAACCCATGGTGATAAGGGTACGATCCTGGAATGGATAGAAAATTGGTTGACTGGCAGAAGGCAGAGAGTGGGGATAAATGGGGCTTTTTCAGGGTGGTAGCCGGTGACTAGTGGTGTGCCTCACGTGTCTGTGCTGGGACCACAACTTTTCACAATATACATAAATGATCTGGAAGAAGGAACTGAAGGCACTGTTGCTAAGTTTGCAGATATACAAAGATCTGTAGACGGACAGGTAGTATTAAGGAAGCAGGCGGGCTGCAGAAGGATTTGGACAAGCTAGGAGAGTGAGCAGTGAGTGGCAAATGAAATACAATTTGGAAAAGTGTGAGGTTCTGCACTTTGGGGGGCGGAATTTAGGCACAGACTATTTTCTAAATGGGGAAATGATCAGGAAATCAGAAGCACAAAGGGACTTGGGAGTCCTTGTTCACGATTCTCTTAAGGTTAATCTGCAAGTTCAGTAGGAAATTAAGAAGGCAAATGCAATGTTAGCATTCATGTCAAGAGGGCTAGAATACAAGACCAGCGATGTACTTCTGAGGCTGAATAAGACTCTGGTCAGACCTCATTTGGAGTATTGGGAGCAGTTTTGGGCCCTGTATCGAACGAAGTATGTGCTGGCCTTGGAAATGGTCCAAGAATGATCCCTGGAATGAAGAACATGTAATATGAGGACTCTGAGTCTGTGCTCGTTGGAGTTTAGAAGGATGAGGGGGATTATACTGAAACTTGCAGGATACTGCGTGGCCTGGATAGAGTGGACGTGGAAAGGATGTTTCCACTTGTAAGAACAACTAGAATCAGAAGACACCATCTCAGAAAAAAGGGACGATCCATTAAAACAGAGATGAGGAGGAATTTCTTCAGCCAGAGCGTGGTGAATCTGTGGAACTCTTTGTGGAGGCCAAATCACTGAGTGTGTTTAAGACAGAGATAGATCCGTTCTTGATCCATAAAATGATCTGGGGTCATGGGGAGAAGGCAGGAGAATGGGGATGAGAAAATATCAGCCATGATTGAATAGCGGAGCAGACTCGATGGGCCGAGTGGCTTAATTCTGCCCCTTAGTCTTATGGTCTTATAATTTGGGACACAGATTAAGCAGATTTTTTTTCTCTCAGTAGGTAGTGAATCTGTGGAATTGTTTACCGCAGAGCTGGATCGTTAAATATGTTCAAGGCTGAGATAGGCGGATGGTTGATCAGTGAGGTAATCAAGAGTTATGTGGATAATGCGGCAAAGTGGACGTGAGGATTGTCATGTCAGATCAGCTATGACCTAATTGAATGGCAGAGCAGACACGATAGGTGGAATGACCGACCTCTGCTCATACGTCTTATGGTCTAATTCCATTGAACGCACAATGGTTCGAGTCCGGACATTCTTTGATTCATCAGGTCAGTATCACGTTCAGAATATGTCATTTTTCAGACTTCCGAAGCTCTTCTGAGAATTTTCTGTGATTTCCAGGTTTGTTACTACCCTCGTTGCTGCCTCAGTTATCCCGAATGCAAACAGACAAATATGAAGGCGAAATAAGGAAAGGATTGAAAGCAGTGGTAAATGCTTTAATCTTAATTCTGAGTAGAGCCTTGTTTCGTAATACAGAGTGACTGTATCTGCTCACAAACAATCAGAGAGCGAATGAACGCCATTCAGTGAAGAAAAGGACCATGGTCCATTGGGTCTTCAAATGGAAAATGGTCCATTGGGACTTCAATGCTGTCAATTCGCTGAAAGCGGATCTTGCAACATTCCAAACCATGGTAGCAATGTAAAGGGAAATAGTCCTCTTCCGGTCTGCAATATGTCTCACGGCACACTGTTCCAGGCAGGTCGCAGAGACTCAAAAATTCTGAATTTCAAAATAAAATAAATACATTATTGATTGAATGTGCGAATGTCTAATGATGAAATTGGCAGCTGGCTGGACAGAGCTATTGCGATTAACTCTGCAGTATTCATTAACAGTTCTATTTTGGGCTTATTAAATCTACATGCTGCTCTTCACCCAACGTGGAATATACTATATCGTTATTTTAGAAAATGGTATTCGAACACTTGCCATAACTAAAGGCCATTCAAAGTGAAATGTTAAGTTTTGGTTTAAAAATGCAAAATTTGTTTAAAAAGAACAGCTACTTTCAGTTACAGATCCATATAACTCTTATATTGTAGAATAAGGCAATGAGGCCCAGAGAGTCTGTAGCGATCATCCAAAAGAGCAACCGAGCCAGGAAAACTCCGGCACCCCTTTCCCATAATCCCAGCGAACCTGCACCTCAGAAGTAGTAAGATCTTCTCTGCCATCTACGTCTTCTAAAGACAATAACAAATACGTTTGATGACGTGATAGAATTAAACACATATTTCCAACAGGCAGATCCTCTCAATCCATTGTTGCAGAGACGCAGAATATGAAAATTTGCTTCCTCTTTACTCCATCAACTGTTTCGGAGGATTGGGGTCCACTGATAAAACTTGTTTATGTCGACTATGTAATCTGCTGAGCACACATTTGGTCTGTCTAAAAAAAATGGGCAAGTTAGCAAGTCTAAATCACATCATGCATTGTGGCGACTGCTTGCAGCTAGAGTTTACATGCTAATCACCGCTATGTCTTAAAATACAGGTTTAATGGTTAATAATGATTACTTTTACGGCAGCACGGTAGCATTGTGGATAGCACAATCGCTTCACAGCTCCAGGGCCCCAGGTTCGATTCCGGCTTGGGTCACTGACAGTGATGCACATCCTCCCCGTGTGTGCGTGGGTTTCCTCCGGGTGCTCCGGTTTCCTCCCACAGTCCAAAGATGTACAGGTTAGGTGGATTGGCCATGATAAATTGCCCTTAGTGTTCAAAATTGCCCTTAGTGTTGGGTGGGGTTACTGGGTGATGGGGATAGGGTGGAGGTGTTAACCTTGGGTAGGGTGCTCTTTCCAGGACCGGTGCAGACTCGATGGGCCGAATGGCCTCCTTCTGCATTGCAAATTCTATGTAAATAAGGATGCTATAGGAGCATTTTCAGAACCTGTGTATTGAGTCAGCTTTCACGTGGGGTTCTTCCCTGTGGTTTTGGCTGTACTCAGAGAGCAACAGAGACAACAACCTTGATAGGACGGCTTTATTAACCCAAGCTTGATGTCGTGTCCAGGAGAGATGATATTTGTATGCTTGCCAAGATCTATCTACTAAACACTGATCAAAACACATCAATTATACGATTTACAATAATCAATATCCCACCCCAGTTCGACTTGATCCAATCCCTGAAGTTCTCATGTTCAAACTATCCAGTAAAATTGTGCCCAACCCATGATGTCACCTGTTGTTTACCGAATTTCTGTGTACATTCGAACATTGTTTTCCCGGCCTACACATCCTGATATCACAGTCAGATCCCCTCCATCCATTGTTGCAGAGAGGCAGAATGTGAAAATGTGCATCCTCTTTACTCCATCAATTGTTTCAGAGGATATTGGGGTCCACTGATAAAACTTGTTTATGTCGACTATGTAATCTGCTGAGCACACATTTGGTCTGTCTAAAAAACATGGGCAAGTTAGCAAGCCTAAATCACATCATGCATTGTGGCCACTGCTTGCAGCTAGGGTTTACATAATTATCACCGCTATGTCTTAAAATACAGGTTTAATGGTTAATAATGATTACTGGGTATACTTTCTATGATTAATCTCATTTCTTAATAAACTAACCTATGCAGAACTACTCTAGTTGGCATCCTAGCTGTTCAGCTATATGAGGTCTCATCGCTGGACACCCCTTCAGATGCCATTCGGCCCATCGAGTCTGAAAGCGCTTCCTACCGAGGCCCACTCCCCTGCCCTCCCCGTCACCCCTCATAAACGGCACACATTTGGACACTAAGGGCAATTTAGCATAGCCAATACACCTAATCAGCACACCTTTGGGCTGTAGAAGGGAACCGGAGCACCCGGAGGAAGCCCACAGAGACATGTGGAGAAAGTACAAACTCCACAAAGACAATTACCCACGGCTGGTATTGAGCCCGTGTCCCTGGAGCTGTGAGGCAGCAGTGGAAACTACTGTGCCATCGTGCCGTCCCTGATACGCACTGCCAGCGGATTCGGTGAAGTCAGAGTCATTTGGGGCATTTGAGCAACTTGCAATTTGCAAACAAAAGGATTAGGATTAGGTTGATCTTAGATTATGATAAATGGTCGGCACAACATCATGGGCCGAATGGCCTGTACTGTGCTGTAACGTTCTGTGTTCTATGTTCTATGTTCTGTGTTCTATATATCGAACAATGGCAGGTCAGTCAATCGAACCTGATTTGTGGTCAATTTATTGGAATAAGTTCACAAGGGCAGGGTAAACTGTCACTTCAAGAGGCACAGATTAATCGAAGACAGTCAACGGGGATGTTAACAGAAGATCGTGACTGACTAAGTTGAATGAAGATTGAGCAAGTGACAAGGAACATTAGTGGCGGTAGTTCATTTCCGCAACCTAACCCAGGTCAACTTTTTTGTTGGTCTTGGTCATACTGACTAAAACTATCTGAATGCTCTATCATCTATCATAATTATATTCTCTCCATTGACGTTAGCATGGTGTGGGCTGCATATATTATATCACGGCTCTTGACAAATTCCCACATGACAGAGTGGGTACAAATAAGCCCCCATGGGTTCCTGAGGAATGTAGCCAACTGAACACATAATTGGCTCAGTGTGAAAGAAAGGTGAATTGTCAATGTGTGTTTCAGTACCTGCGAGATAATTGTCCAGTGGGATTTAAGGACTCAGTGGTATTCCCACGTTTTCTTGTTCTATATATTAATGGTTTGGAGGTGGAATGGGGTGGGGGTGGGGGGGTTACATAGATACATAGAAGATAGGAGCAGGAGGAGGCCTTTTGGACCTTCGAGGCTACTCCACCATTCGTCACGATCACAGCTGATCATCCAAATCTATAGCCTAAAGCTGCTTTCTCCCTGTAGCCTTTGATCCCATTCTCCCCAAGTGCTTTTTCCAGCCGCCTCTTGAATATATTCAAAATTCTGGCATTAACTAATTCCTGTGGTATAAATTCCACAGGCCCACCACTCTTTGGGTGAAGAAATGTCATCTTATCTCTGTCCGAAATGGTTTTCCCTGAATCCTCAGGCTGTGACCCCTGGTTCTGGACACACCCATCATTGGTAACATCTTCCCTGCATCTACCCTGTCTAGCTCTGTTAGAATTTTGCAAGTGTCTATGAGACCCCCCTCATTCTTCTCAACTCCAGCGAGAACAATCCCAAGCTAGCCAATCTCTCATCATACGACAGTCCCGCCATCCCTGAATCAGTCTGGTAAACCCTCGCTGCACTCTCTCGAGAGCAAGAAGCCCTTCCTCAGAAAAGGAGACCATAACTGCACACAATACTCCAAGTGTGGCCTCACCAAGGCCCTGTACAATTGTAGCAACACATCCCTGCTTCTATACCAGTAACCTCTCGCAATGAAGGCCCACATACCATTAGCCTTCTTTCCCGCCTGCTGCACCTGCATGGTGCACAAGGACACCCAGATCCCACAACACACTCCCCTCTCCCATTTTACAACCATTAAGGTAGCAATCTGCCTTCCTGTTTTTGCTTCCTAAATGAATAACGTCACACTTATCCAAATTATACTGCATCTGCCATTGGTTTCCCCACACACCCAACCTGCCCAGATATAGGATCCCTGGGTGGGATTCTCTCAGCCTGCGCCAGTTCGGAGAATGTCCGTTCCCAATGGCATTTTGTATGACGCCGAACGTCTCGGAGAATCACCGGAGATGTCCATTTGGCGATTCTCCAGGCCCCGGCGATTCCACGGTCCGGATGGGATGAAGTCCTGACCGCATGATCCCAGGTCACGGCAGAGCCATTCTAACCTGCTTTTAAAAATCGTGCGCCAGTCGTGCTGTCTCAGGATGTCAGGGGTCGGCGAGGGAGGACCTAGGGGTGGCCGTTGCTGGGGGCGAGGGGGTCACGGGGAGGGCCTCCAGGTTTGGGGGGTACGTGGGGAGGTTAGCCCCGTCGGCCCGGAATAGGCTACCATTACGGCGGGGAGGCTGATGGGCAGCGGCCCTGGCCACTGACTGAGCTCGAGCTCCCGGCCCTGTGGATGGGTGCCAGGACCACCCCCTCCACCCCGGAGGACCGGCCACACAGCCGACGGCATAGAGGGTGTGGCCAGGGGTTGATATGCATGCGTGTCTGTGGCGCAAGTGTGGCATCTTGTTGTGGAGGGGCCCATGCGTCATGGTTAAACCTGTTGTCTACCACCCCCATGCCCTGCAGATCATAATGTTTGGGCACCAGCCAGCGATGTCGGCCGCCATGGCGGGGGCCGCTGCCCTGCATGCAGCGCTCTGGCAGCGTCGGCGCAGGCGGCTCAGAGAGGTGACAGCAGCTTCAGCAGAGGGACGGGCTGCAGGGGACCAGGTGGCACCCACTCAGGCTGCAGGGCCGCCCGCCCGATCGGCGCAAGAGGAGGAGGACAAGGACGGGGGTGAGGCAGAGGATGGGGATACAAATGTCGATGTGGAGGAGGAGCAGGTGGAAGAAGTGGTACAATGGCGCCGGTGGCACCCGATGTGACCGCGTGTTTACTGGCGCTGCATGTCCTTCGAGGACCTGCTGGACAGGGCATGCTGGAGGGGATTCTGGATGAGCCGGCAGACCATCGCCCATATCTGGCACCTGATGGCATACTTGGCACCGTGTGGGACTGGGGGAAAAACAGCGTCTCCCGGTGGCCGTCAAGGTGACGGTGGCCCTGAACTTTTATGTTCCAGTTGCCGAGTGGTGATCTGTCCAGCATCTCGCAGGCATCGGTGCATCCATGCAGTGACCGATGCTCTGTATACCATCGCTACATCTAGTTCCCTGTGGACCGGACCAGCCAGGATGCTCGGGCAGCGGGATTCGCTGCCGTGGCCACTATGCCCATGGTCCAGTGGACGATCGATGGGGTTCATGTGGCCATCAGCCGACAACAGGGTCATGTTCATGAACAGGAAGGGGTCCTACTCCATGAACATTCAGGTGGTCAGGTGGTCTGTGACCATTGGATGAAGAACCTGCATGTGTGCGCCCGGTAACTGGGCAGTGTAAATGATGCGTTGATCCTGGCCCAACCATTCATCACCGGCATGTTCGAGGGACGCCCCCCCCCGCTCCCACCCCAACCCCCACCCCCCCACCTCAGCCTGCTGGGCTAGTTGCTTTGCGACAAGGGTTATCCATTGTGGTTGTGGCTGATGCAGCCTATACGGAGGCCACAGACCGACAAGGAACGCTGCAACAACGATGTCCATGCAGCGACCAGGGGTGTGGTTGCGAGGTGCTTTGGGCTGCTGAATATGCGCTTCAGGTGCCTGGACCACTTTTGGGGGCCCTCCAGTACCCGTCGGAGAGTGTCGGCTGCATCGCTGTGGTCTGCTGCGTCCTGCACAACATAGCCCAGCAAAGGGGCGATGTGGTGGAGGAGGAGGAGTAGTAGAGGGGGAGCCCAGGGAAGGGCACTGTTTCCAGATGAGGAGGATGGGGAGTGGGTGCAATCGACGGGACATGGGGGATGGATATGGACGGGAAGCTGCACGACGCCATCGGCTGGGCCAATGAGCACGCGAGGCATTGATCACCACATGGTTCACCAACTGTAGGTGGTAGGGGCTCGCTGAGCAATGGCACTGACACCGTTGTACTGCACCACCTCACCACCCCGCACCCCCACCTCTCACAACACCCATGAGGCGCACCTCCCCACCACCCACCACCCTTACCTCCCACACGACCTGATGCACCACACCCGTCCATTACACATCCAACTGCGGCACAACGGTCTGGGCTCACATGGTTGCTTGTGGAAGCGGGTGTGGTCGATGCCATGGAGGATGATGACAATCTGCTCTGCGATGAGCTGTCAGCTGCAAATCGTTAGACAATGTCTGACTCATGGCCACAGTTACAGCCGCCACCTTGTTGGTCCCTGTATGCCGCCTCGACACTCCATCGAATCACTGGTGATGTGGACGTCCGGGGGGGGGTACATTACACTCAGCGAGGCTTAACGTTTCTTTACCCCTCGACCACTGTGGAACTCAGTCCCCACCCCAACCCACCGTCATCGGACATATCAAAGAGGCAGCTTGCATTGGTGTAACAGTGAGTTTCATTAGAAAGGTTATCTGCACGTGCCCAAGACCCTGTAACTCAACTGTGCCCTGCACCAATGCCAATTTACTAATGTGTCTAACTTCCTGACCCTACGGGCCCAATGACTACATATTAGTGCCTCCCCAGACGGTACAGCACGAGTGGAAGCGGACTGCTGAGACTCCTGCCCTGCGACTTGGTTCCCCGTTGGCGCTCGTTTCTTGGGGCGGCCCAGCCTGGATGGACCAGGCTGTTCCTCGGGCGTCCTGGATGGCATGGAGCCACCCTGTTCTGCCCGCTGTCCACCAGATGCACCAGTGACGGAACGAAGGGAGTCTGAGGTGCTGCGGTGAAATGAAACCTCCCCTGCAGGAGTCACCGGCATGGGCCCCAGCACCTCCTCCTCCCTCGGTGTGCCCAATGTCCCCCGGGCCCCTCCATGGGTCGGGCGTGTGAACAGAGACAAGCGCTGAGGCACCACCGACACCTGGTGCTGCCCATCCTGGAGGCCTGCTGTGGCATCATGAGCAGCAATGGAGCTCAGTGAGTGGGTCATCCCTGTCTGGGACTGCGCCACCTCCCTCTGGGCTTGTGCGACGCCATCCAGCACCTGGGCAATGTCGCCGATGCTCTCAGCGATGGCCTCCTGAGGCTTGGCCAGACCCCGAAGCACGGCGGCAATGTCCAGCTGGCTCTGGGTTATGTCAGACGGCAGCCCTGTCCTGGGCCACGGACGCCGCCTGCACGGAAAGCCCCACGCCATGCAGAACCTGACCTATGGCAGAAACCGTTGCTCCCGTTGCCTCCACCGTGGACGCCACCCGTGGCGTGTCGGCCTGGGTGGCAGCTATGACCGGCACCACTCCCTGCTCCTGGACGTGAATGGCCTCCTTCACCTGTGTCTGAAGCAGCTGGAAGGCGGCCATCATCCCGTTGTCCACTGCCTAGGTTTCCAAACGCATCGGGTCTGTGGGTGGGTCTGGTAAGTCTAAGGGACCCGGGAAACGTCGTGCGGCAGCTGGTTGCTGGGGCTGGCCTGCCCTCCGACCGTCCAGTCCCTCGGCTGCTCCTACATCCACCTGCTGTACCGGGACAGCTGTGTGGTGCTCACCAGACAGTGTCCCAGAAGCCTGATCGCCAAAGTTCCCAACCGAGGTGAGAGTCTCTGCGATGGTGGAGAGTATTGCTGACAGCAGTGCTAAGAAGTCAAGGTCGTCGTCAGGGTCAAAGGCCAGGGCCTCCTGTGTCGACCCCTGACCCGATTGGCCTGTGTCCCCCCCCCCCCCCCCCGCGTGCGTGTCACTGTCCGGCCTGTCAGCCCCCTGGGTTGGCGTGCTCTGTGTGTCAGTGTCCTCTGTGTGTCAGCGTCCTCGGTGTGTCAGTCCTCGGTGTGTCAGTGTCCTCAGTGCCGTGTGCATCAGGGTCCAGGGTGTCTATGGCTAGGCTTTCGGTGTCCTCGGTGTCCGTCCTCTGGTTCTCTGTGTCCTGCGTCTCTGTGCCAGTGGGCGGGCTTCCATGGCGTCTGGCCTGCGCCCCTGCGGGCCACTAGGCCTGGCACTGGCCGGGGGCTTGCAACGCTAGACGGGCCAGGACCACTCTGGTCCTATAAGACACAAGACAGCACGTATCATTAGACAGGCGAAGGGCGGTCAGTGGGTGCAGTGGTGATGGGGTGAGGGGGTGCAGTGGTGAACGGCTGATGGGGGTGCAGTAGGGGATGGGGTGAGGGGGGTTAAGTGTGGATGTTGTGAGGGGAGTGCAGTGGGGGATGGGGTGAGGAGAGTTCAGTGTGGATGGTGTGAGGGGAGTGCAGTGGGGATGGGGTGAGGGGGTGCAGTGGGGGATGGGATGAGGGGTGTGCAGTGGGGGATGAGGTAACGGGGTGCAGTGGGGGATGGGGTGACGGGGGCTGCAGTGGGGGATTGTGTGAGGGGGGTGCAGTGGCGGATGGGATGAGGGGACTGCAGTGGGGATGGGGTGAGGGGGGTGCATTGTGGGATGGGGTGAGAGGGGTGAATTATGGGATGGGCTGAGGGGGGTGCAGTGGTGATGGGGTAACGGGGCGCAGTGTGGGATGGGGTGAGGGGGTGCAGTGTGGGATGGGGTGAGGGGTGCACTGGGGGATGGGGTGACGGGGCTGCAGTGGCGATGGGGTAACGGGGTGCAGTGGGGGATGGGGTGAGGGGGGTGCAGTGGGGATGGGGTAACGGGGTGCAGTGGGGGATGGGGTGAGGGGTGCAGTGTGGGATGGGGTGAGGGGGTGCAGTGGGGGATGTGGTGAGGGGGTGCAATGGGGATGGGGTGAGGGAGTGCAGTGGGGGATAGGGTGAGGGGGTGCAGTGGGGGATGGTGTGAGGGGGTGCAGTGGGGGATGGGGTGAGGAGGGTGCAGTGGGGATGGGGTGAGGGGGGTGCATTGTGGGATGGGATGGGAGGGGTGCATTATGGGATGGGCTGAGGGGGGTGCAGTGGTGATGGGATAACGGGGCGCAGTGTGGGATGGGGTGAGGGGGGTGCAGTGGGGATGGGGTAACGGGGTGCAGTGGGGGATGGGGTGAGGGGGGTGCAGTGGGGGTGGGGTGAGGGGGTGCACTGGGGGATGGGGTGAGGGGGCTGCAGTGGCGATGGGGTAATGGGGTGCAGTGGGGAATGGGGTGAGGGGGGTGCAGTGGGGATGGGGTAACGGGGTGCAGTGGGGGATGGGGTGAGGGGTGCAGTGTGGGATGGGGTGAGGGGGTGCAGTGGGGGATGTGGTGAGGGGGTGCAATGGGGGATGGGGTGAGGGGGTGCAGTGGGGGATGGGGTGAGGTGGTGCAGTGGGGGATGGGGTGAGGGGGTGCAGTGGGGATGGGGTAACGGGGTGCAGTGGGGGATGGGGTGAGGGGGGTGCAGTGGGGATGGGTGAGGGGGTGCAGTGGGGATGGGGTAACGGGGTGCAGTGGGGGATGGGGTGAAGGGGGTGCAGTGGGGATGGGGTAACGGGGTGCAGTGGGGGATGGGGTGAGGAGGTGGAGTGGGGGATGGGGTGAGGGGATTGCAGAGGGGGATGGAGTTAGCTGGTGCAATGGTTGATGGGGTGAAGGATGCACTGGGAAATGGGCGGATGGGGAGAGCGGGGTGATGTCAGGGGGGTCTCACTTGTTGGTTCGCCTCTGACCTGACAGGTTGCCGGCTGTCAGGTCGGAGGCGAACCAACAAGTGAGTTCCCCCACCTGACATCAGCCCACCCACCGGCCCTCGGGTCCGCCTGCGACGTCCAATGCCCTCTGTTTACTCATGGACGGTGAGGGAGTGAGTAAGAGTGGAACACCTCCAGTTGTATCCCGCTCCCTGTGGCTCTGGGCAGTCTTATCCTGGGGAGCGGGGGGAGGGAGAAACAAACATCAGTGATAGGCGGTCTCATGCAGGCAGTGCTGATGTTAGGTCAATGATGGCATGGCAGCACGGGGCACCCGGCCAAAGTACCTGGCATGGGTGGTGCAGCACATATGGGTCAGGTAGAGGATTCTGCCGTCCCCCTGGGGGTGAGGGCGCCTTTCACGTGAGTGGGTGGTTTGCGGGAGTGGTGCCAGGGGCACGTTGCTGTGTACCCACCCTTCCTGCTCTCGTAAGATCGTGCATTAAGGGGAAGCACGGTAGCATTGTGGATAGCACAATCGCTTCACAGCTCAAGGGTCCCAGGTTCGATTCCGGCTTGTGTCACTGTCTGTGCGGAGTCTGCACATCCTCCCTGTGTGTGCGTGGGTTTCCTCCGGGTGCTCCGGTTTCCTCCCACAGTCACAAAGATGTGCAGGTTAGGTGGATTGGCCATGATAAATTTCCCTTAGTGTCCAAAATTGCCCTTAGTGTTGGGTGGGGTTACTGGGTTGCTGGGTTATGGGGATAGGGTGGAGGTGTTGACCTTGGGTAGGGTGCTCTTTCCAAGAGCCGGTGCAGACTCGATGGGCCGAATGGCCTCCTTCTACACTGTAAGTTCTATGGTTCTATGATCTTCTTGCAGCACTGTTCGCCGGTATGTGGGGTGTGTCCTATGGCATTGATAGCATTGCCCACCTTTGTCCACAAACGCCGGATGTGGTGGTGCCTACGTCTGGGGCACAGGACCGCCCTCCTTGCCTCTACCATGTCCAGCAGAGTGTCCAGGTCATTGTCCCTGAATGCACGGTGGGTGGCGGCCATCTTACGGATCGTGGGACTGAGCGTGGGCCAGCATCATTTATGCGTCAGTCTGATCCCCGCTTCTCGCAGCCCCCATGCTCGCCCCTTTTGTGGACCAGAATCATGACACACACTGGCCCATTCACGCCATTGTAAAACATTTGGCTTTTAAATCTGCGTCGACAGTTCGCTGCTGGATTGGAGAATCCTGCCCCTCGCATCCTCATCACAATTCACCCTTCCACCTAATTTGGTATCATCTGCAAATTTTGAGATGCTATATTTTGTTCCCTCATCCAAATCATCAATATTTATTGAATATATATATATTGTGAATAGCTGGGGTCCAAGCACCGATCCCTGTGGTACCCCGCTGGTTACTGCCTGCCAATTTGAAAAGGACCGATTAATCCCTACTCTTTGTTTACTCACTGCCGACCAGTTTTCTATCCACCTCAATACATTCCCCCCAATCCCATGTGCCTTAATTTTGCACAGTAATCTCTTCTCTGTGACTTTGTCAAACGCAATCTGAAATCCAAATATACCACATCGACTAGCTCCCCCTTGTCCACTGTACTGGTTGCCTCTTCAAAGAATTCAAACAGATTCGTCAGGTATAATTTTCCATTCATAAATCCATGCTGATTCTGACTGAATCACTGCCACTGCTTTCTAAATGTTCCGCTATAAAGTCCTTGATAATGGATTCAAGTATTTTCACCACTGCCGATGTTAGGTTTACGGGTCCTCATTCTGTGCTTTCTCTCGACCTCCCTTTTTCAATATCGGAGTGACATGAGCTACCCTCCAATTTGCAGGGACAGTTCCAGAGTTTATAGAACCCAGGAAGATCATAGAATTTACAGTGCAGAAGGAGGCCATTCGGCCCATCGAGTCTGAACCGGCTGCTGGAAAGAGCACCCTACCCAAGGTTAACACCTCCACCCTATCCCCATAACCCAGCAACCCCACCCAATACTATGGGCAATTTTGGACACTAATTTTGGAGCACTGTTAGTAATCTTTGGGGGGGTTTAAACTAATTCAGCAGGGGCATGGGAACCTGGATTGTAGTTTTGGGGTACAGGAGATTGAGAGTATCGAGGTGAGGAGCACAGATTTGACTTCGCAGGAGGGTGCCAGTGTTCAGGTAGGTGGTTTGAAGTGTGTCTACTTCAATGCCAGGAGTATACGAAATAAGGTAGGGGAACTGGCAGCATGGGTGGGTACCTGGGACTTCGACGTTGTGGCCATTTCAGAGACATGGATAGAGCAGGGACAGGAATGGTTGTTGCAGGTTCCGGGGTTTAGGTGTTTTAGTAAGCTCAGAGAAGGGGGCAAAAGAGGGGGAGGTGTGGCGCTGCTAGTCAAGGACAGTATTACGGTGGCGGAAAGGATGCTAGATGGGGACTCTTCTTCTGAGGTAGTATGGGCTGAGGTTAGAAACAGGAAAGGAGAGGTCACCCTGTTGGGAGTTTTCTATAGGCCACCTAATAGTTCGAGGGATGTAGAGGAAAGGATGGCGAAGATGATTCTGGAAAAGAGCGAAAGTAACAGGGGAGTTGTTATGGGAGACTTTAACTTTCCAAATATTGACTGGAAAAGATATAGTTCGAGTACATTAGATGGGTCGTTCTTTGTACAATGTGTGCAGGAGGGTTTCCTGACACAATATGTTGACAGGCCAACAAGAGGCGAGGCCACATTGGATTTGGTTTTGGGTAATGAACCAGGCCAGGTGTTAGATCTGGAGGTAGGTGAGCACTTTGGAAACAGTGACCACAATTCGGTGACCTTTACGTTAGTGATGGAAAGGGATAAGTATACCCAGCAGGGCAAGAGTTATAGCTGGGGGAAGGGCAATTATGATGCCATTAGACATGACTTAGGATGTGTTGGTTGGAGAAGTAGGCTGCAAGGGTTGGGCACACTGGATATGTGGAGCTTGTTCAAGGAACAGCTATTGCATGTTCTTGATAAGTACGTACCAGTCAGGCAGGGAGGAAGCGGTCGAGCGAGGGAACCCTGGTTTACCAAAGAAGTGGAATCTCTTGTTAAGAGGAAGAAGGAGGCCTATGTGAAGATGAGGCATGAAGTTTCAGTTGGGGCGCTTGATAGTTACAAGGAAGCGAGGAAGGATCTAAAGAGAGAGCTGAGACGAGCAAGGAGGGGACATGAGAAGTCTTTGGCAGGTAGGATCAAGGATAACCCAAAAGCTTTCTATAGGTATGTCAGGAATAAAAGAATGACTAGGGTAAGAGTAGGGCCAGTAAAGGACAGTGGTGGGAAGTTGTGTGTGGAGGCTGAGGAGATAAGCGAGATACTAAATGAATACTTTTCGTCAGTATTCACTCAAGAAAAAGATAATATTGTGGAGGAGAATGCTGAGACCCAGGCTATTAGAATAGATGGCATTGACGTGCGTAGGGAAGAAGTGTTGGCAATTCTGGACAAGGTGAAAATAGATAAGTCCCCGGGGCCGGATGGGATTTATCATAGGATTCTCTGGGAAGCCAGGGAAGAGATTGCTGAGCCTTTGGCTTTGATTTTTAGGTCATCATTGGCTACAGGAATAGTGCCAGAGGACTGGAGGATAGCAAATGTGGTCCCTTTGTTCAAGAAGGGGAGTAGAGATAACCCCAGTAACTATAGGCCGGTGAGCCTAACGTCTGTGGTGGGTAAAGTCTTGGAGAGGATTATAAAAGATACGATTTATAATCATCTAGATAGGAATAATATGATTAGGGATAGTCAGCATGGTTTTGTGAAGGATAGGTCATGCCTCACAAACCTTATCGAGTTCTTTGAGAAGGTGACTGAACAGGTAGACGAGGGTAGAACAGTTGATGTGGTGTATATGGATTTCAGTAAAGCGTTTGATAAGGTTCCCCACAGTCGGCTAGTGCAGAAAATACGGAGGCTGGGGATTGAGGGTAATTTAGAAATATGGATCAGAAATTGGCTAGTTGAAAGAAGACAGAGAGTGGTAGTTGATGGGAAATGTTCAGAATGGAGTTCAGTTACGAGTGGCGTACCACAAGTATCTGTTCTGGGGCCGTTGCTGTTTGTCATTTTTATAAATGGCCTAGAGGAGGGCGCAGAAGGATGGGTGAGTAAATTTGCAGACGACACTAAAGTCGGTGGAGTTGTAGACAGTGCGGAAGGATGTTGCAGGTTACAGAGGGACATAGATAAGCTGCAGAGCTGGGCTGAGAGGTGGAAAATGGAGTTTAATGTGGAGAAGTGTGAGGTGATTCACTTTGGAAAGAATAACAGGAATGCTAATGGTAATATTTGGCTAATGGTAAAATTCTTGGTAGTGTGGATGAGCAGAGGGATCTCGGTGTCCATGTCCATAGATCCCTGAAAGTTGCCACCCAGGTTGATAGGGTTGTGAGGAAGGCCTGTGGTGTGTTGGCCTTTATTGGTAGAGGGATTGAGTTCCGGAGCCATGGGGTCATGTTGCAGTTGTACAAAACTCTAGTACGGCCGCATTTGGAGTATTGCGTACAGTTCTGGTCGCCTCATTATAGGAAGGACGTGGAACCTTTGGAACGGGTGCAGAGGAGATTTACCAGGATGTTGCCTGGTATGGAGGGAAAATCTCATGAGGAAAGGCTGATGGACTTGAGGTTTGAGTATTCAAATTGCAGCAGCCAGCCATTGGATACCGGCAGGGGCTGAGCCTATCGGGAGGTGAGTGGTAAGTTTAAATTACTTACCTTTGCAGGGGTTGCAGTCAGTTGGATTTCGGCGGGAGCTGGGATACTTCAGCTGGTGAGTAGATTTGTCAATTTCAATTGCAGCAGCCAGCCATTGGATACCGGCAGGGGCTGAGCCTATCGGGAGGTGAGTGGTAAGTTTAAATTACTTACCTTTGCAGGGGTTGCAGTCAGTTGGATTTCGGCGGGAGCTGGGATATTTCAGCTGGTGAGTAGATTTGTCAATTTCAATTGCAGCAGCCAGCCATTGGATACCGGCAGGGGCTGAGCCTATCGGGAGGTGAGTGGTAAGTTTAAATTACTTACCTTTGCAGGGGTTGCAGTCAGTTGGATTTCGGCGGGAGCTGGGATACTTCAGCTGGTGAGTAGATTTGTCAATTTCAATTGCAGCAGCCAGCCATTGGATACCGGCAGGGGCTGAGCCTATCGGGAGGTGAGTGGTAAGTTTAAATTACTTACCTTTGCAGGGGTTGCAGTCAGTTGGATTTCGGCGGGAGCTGGGATACTTCAGCTGGTGAGTAGATTTGTCAATTTCAATTGCAGCAGCCAGCCATTGGATACCGGCAGGGGCTGAGCCTATCGGGAGGTGAGTGGTAAGTTTAAATTACTTACCTTTGCAGGGGTTGCAGTCAGTTGGATTTCGGCGGGAGCTGGGATACTTCAGCTGGTGAGTAGATTTGTCAATTTCAATTGCAGCAGCCAGCCATTGGATACCGGCAGGGGCTGAGCCTATCGGGAGGTGAGTGGTAAGTTTAAATTACTTACCTTTGCAGGGGTTGCAGTCAGTTGGATTTCGGCGGGAGCTGGGATACTTCAGCTGGTGAGTAGATTTGTCAATTTCAATTGCAGCAGCCAGCCATTGGATACCGGCAGGGGCTGAGCCTATCGGGAGGTGAGTGGTAAGTTTAAATTACTTACCTTTGCAGGGGTTGCAGTCAGTTGGATTTCGGCGGGAGCTGGGATACTTCAGCTGGTGAGTAGATTTGTCAATTTCAATTGCAGCAGCCAGCCATTGGATACCGGCAGGGGCTGAGCCTATCGGGAGGTGAGTGGTAAGTTTAAATTACTTACCTTTGCAGGGGTTGCAGTCAGTTGGATTTCGGCGGGAGCTGGGATACTTCAGCTGGTGAGTAGATTTGTCAATTTCAATTGCAGCAGCCAGCCATTGGATACCGGCAGGGGCTGAGCCTATCGGGAGGTGAGTGGTAAGTTTAAATTACTTACCTCTGCAGGGGTTGCAGTCAGTTGGATTTCGGCGGGAGCTGGGATACTTCAGCTGGTGAGTAGATTTGTCAATTTCAATTGCAGCAGCCAGCCATTGGATACCTGCAGGGGCTGAGCCTATCGGGAGGTGAGTGGTAAGTTTAAATTACTTACCTTTGCAGGGGTTGCAGTCAGTTGGATTTCGGCGGGAGCTGGGATACTTCAGCTGGTGAGTAGATTTGTCAATTTCAATTGCAGCAGCCAGCCATTGGATACCGGCAGGGGCTGAGCCTATCGGGAGGTGAGTGGTAAGTTTAAATTACTTACCTTTGCAGGGGTTGCAGTCAGTTGGATTTCGGCGGGAGCTGGGATACTTCAGCTGGTGAGTAGATTTGTCAATTTCAATTGCAGCAGCCAGCCATTGGATACCGGCAGGGGCTGAGCCTATCGGGAGGTGAGTGGTAAGTTTAAATTACTTACCTCTGCAGGGGTTGCAGTCAGTTGGATTTCGGCGGGAGCTGGGATACTTCAGCTGGTGAGTAGATTTGTCAATTTCAATTGCAGCAGCCAGCCATTGGATACCGGCAGGGGCTGAGCCTATCGGGAGGTGAGTGGTAAGTTTAAATTACTTACCTTTGCAGGGGTTGCAGTCAGTTGGATTTCGGCGGGAGCTGGGATACTTCAGCTGGTGAGTAGATTTGTCAATTTCAATTGCAGCAGCCAGCCATTGGATACCGGCAGGGGCTGAGCCTATCGGGAGGTGAGTGGTAAGTTTAAATTACTTACCTTTGCAGGGGTTGCAGTCAGTTGGATTTCGGCGGGAGCTGGGATACTTCAGCTGGTGAGTAGATTTGTCAATTTCAATTGCAGCAGCCAGCCATTGGATACCGGCAGGGGCTGAGCCTATCGGGAGGTGAGTGGTAAGTTTAAATTACTTACCTTTGCAGGGGTTGCAGTCAGTTGGATTTCGGCGGGAGCTGGGATACTTCAGCTGGTGAGTAGATTTGTCAATTTCAATTGCAGCAGCCAGCCATTGGATACCGGCAGGGGCTGAGCCTATCGGGAGGTGAGTGGTAAGTTTAAATTACTTACCTTTGCAGGGGTTGCAGTCAGTTGGATTTCGGCGGGAGCTGGGATACTTCAGCTGGTGAGTAGATTTGTCAATTTCAATTGCAGCAGCCAGCCATTGGATACCGGCAGGGGCTGAGCCTATCGGGAGGTGAGTGGTAAGTTTAAATTACTTACCTTTGCAGGGGTTGCAGTCAGTTGGATTTCGGCGGGAGCTGGGATACTTCAGCTGGTGAGTAGATTTGTCAATTTCAATTGCAGCAGCCAGCCATTGGATACCGGCAGGGGCTGAGCCTATCGGGAGGTGAGTGGTAAGTTTAAATTACTTACCTTTGCAGGGGTTGCAGTCAGTTGGATTTCGGCGGGAGCTGGGATACTTCAGCTGGTCAGTAGATTTGTCAATTTCAATTGCAGCAGCCAGCCATTGGATACCGGCAGGGGCTGAGCCTATCGGGAGGTGAGTGGTAAGTTTAAATTACTTACCTTTGCAGGGGTTGCAGTCAGTTGGATTTCGGCGGGAGCTGGGATACTTCACCTGGTGAGTAGATTTGTCAATTTCAATTGCAGCAGCCAGCCATTGGATACCGGCAGGGGCTGAGCCTATCGGGAGGTGAGTGGTAAGTTTAAATTACTTACCTTTGCAGGGGTTGCAGTCAGTTGGATTTCGGCGGGAGCTGGGATACTTCAGCTGGTGAGTAGATTTGTCAATTTCAATTGAAGCAGCCAGCCATTGGATACCGGCAGGGGCTGAGCCTATCGGGAGGTGAGTGGTAAGTTTAAATTACTTACCTTTGCAGGGGTTGCAGTCAGTTGGATTTCGGCGGGAGCTGGGATACTTCAGCTGGTGAGTAGATTTGTCAATTTCAATTGCAGCAGCCAGCCATTGGATACCGGCAGGGGCTGAGCCTATCGGGAGGTGAGTGGTAAGTTTAAATTACTTACCTTTGCAGGGGTTGCAGTCAGTTGGATTTCGGCGGGAGCTGGGATACTTCAGCTGGTGAGTAGATTTGTCAATTTCAATTGCAGCAGCCAGCCATTGGATACCGGCAGGGGCTGAGCCTATCGGGAGGTGAGTGGTAAGTTTAAATTACTTACCTTTGCAGGGGTTGCAGTCAGTTGGATTTCGGCGGGAGCTGGGATACTTCAGCTGGTGAGTAGATTTGTCAATTTCAATTGCAGCAGCCAGCCATTGGATACCGGCAGGGGCTGAGCCTATCGGGAGGTGAGTGGTAAGTTTAAATTACTTACCTTTGCAGGGGTTGCAGTCAGTTGGATTTCGGCGGGAGCTGGGATACTTCAGCTGGTGAGTACATTTGTCAATTTCAATTGCAGCAGCCAGCCATTGGATACCGGCAGGGGCTGAGCCTATCGGGAGGTGAGTGGTAAGTTTAAATTACTTACCTTTGCAGGGGTTGCAGTCAGTTGGATTTCGGCGGGAGCTGGGATACTTCAGCTGGTGAGTAGATTTGTCAATTTCAATTGCAGCAGCCAGCCATTGGATACCGGCAGGGGCTGAGCCTATCGGGAGGTGAGTGGTAAGTTTAAATTACTTACCTTTGCAGGGGTTGCAGTCAGTTGGATTTCGGCGGGAGCTGGGATACTTCAGCTGGTGAGTAGATTTGTCAATTTCAATTGCAGCAGCCAGCCATTGGATACCGGCAGGGGCTGAGCCTATCGGGAGGTGAGTGGTAAGTTTAAATTACTTACCTTTGCAGGGGTTGCAGTCAGTTGGATTTCGGCGGGAGCTGGGATACTTCAGCTGGTGAGTACATTTGTCAATTTCAATTGCAGCAGCCAGCCATTGGATACCGGCAGGGGCTGAGCCTATCGGGAGGTGAGTGGTAAGTTTAAATTACTTGCCTTTGCAGGGGTTGCAGTCAGTTGGATTTCGGCGGGAGCTGGGATACTTCAGCTGGTGAGTACATTTGTCAATTTCAATTGCAGCAGCCAGCCATTGGATACCGGCAGGGGCTGAGCCTATCGGGAGGTGAGTGGTAAGTTTAAATTACTTGCCTTTGCAGGGGTTGCAGTCAGTTGGATTTCGGCGGGAGCTGGGATACTTCAGCTGGTGAGTAGATTTGTCAATTTCAATTGCAGCAGCCAGCCATTGGATACCGGCAGGGGCTGAGCCTATCGGGAGGTGAGTGGTAAGTTTAAATTACTTACCTTTGCAGGGGTTGCAGTCAGTTGGATTTCGGCGGGAGCTGGGATACTTCAGCTGGTGAGTAGATTTGTCAATTTCAATTGCAGCAGCCAGCCATTGGATACCGGCAGGGGCTGAGCCTATCGGGAGGTGAGTGGTAAGTTTAAATTACTTACCTTTGCAGGGGTTGCAGTCAGTTGGATTTCGGCGGGAGCTGGGATACTTCAGCTGGTGAGTAGATTTGTCAATTTCAATTGCAGCAGCCAGCCATTGGATACCGGCAGGGGCTGAGCCTATCGGGAGGTGAGTGGTAAGTTTAAATTACTTATCTTTGCTGGGGTTGCAGTCAGTTGGATTTCGGCGGGAGCTGGGATACTTCAGCTGGTGAGTAGATTTGTCAATTTCAATTGCAGCAGCCAGCCATTGGATACCGGCAGGGTTTGAGCCTATCGGGAGGTGAGTGGTAAGTTTAAATTACTTACCTTTGCAGGGGTTGCAGTCAGTTGGATTTCGGCGGGAGCTGGGATACTTCAGCTGGTGAGTAGATTTGTCAATTTCAATTGCAGCAGCCAGCCATTGGATACCGGCAGGGGCTGAGCCTATCGGGAGGTGAGTGGTAAGTTTAAATTACTTACCTTTGCAGGGGTTGCAGTCAGTTGGATTTCGGCGGGAACTGGGATACTTCAGCTGGTGAGTAGATTTGTCAATTTCAATTGCAGCAGCCAGCCATTGGATACCGGCAGGGGCTGAGCCTATCGGGAGGTGAGTGGTAAGTTTAAATTACTTACCTTTGCAGGGGTTGCAGTCAGTTGGATTTCGGCGGGAGCTGGGATACTTCAGCTGGTGAGTAGATTTGTCAATTTCAATTGCAGCAGCCAGCCATTGGATACCGGCAGGGGCTGAGCCTATCGGGAGGTGAGTGGTAAGTTTAAATTACTTACCTTTGCAGGGGTTGCAGTCAGTTGGATTTCGGCGGGAGCTGGGATACTTCAGCTGGTGAGTAGATTTGTCAATTTCAATTGCAGCAGCCAGCCATTGGATACCGGCAGGGGCTGAGCCTATCGGGAGGTGAGTGGTAAGTTTAAATTACTTACCTTTGCAGGGGTTGCAGTCAGTTGGATTTCGGCGGGAGCTGGGATACTTCAGCTGGTGAGTAGATTTGTCAATTTCAATTGCAGCAGCCAGCCATTGGATACCGGCAGGGGCTGAGCCTATCGGGAGGTGAGTGGTAAGTTTAAATTACTTACCTTTGCAGGGGTTGCAGTCAGTTGGATTTCGACGGGAGCTGGGATACTTCAGCTGGTGAGTAGATTTGTCAATTTCAATTGCAGCAGCCAGCCATTGGATACCGGCAGGGGCTGAGCCTATCGGGAGGTGAGTGGTAAGTTTAAATTACTTACCTTTGCAGGGGTTGCAGTCAGTTGGATTTCGGCGGGAGCTGGGATACTTCAGCTGGTGAGTAGATTTGTCAATTTCAATTGCAGCAGCCAGCCATTGGATACCGGCAGGGGCTGAGCCTATCGGGAGGTGAGTGGTAAGTTTAAATTACTTACCTTTGCAGGGGTTGCAGTCAGTTGGATTTCGGCGGGAGCTGGGATACTTCAGCTGGTGAGTAGATTTGTCAATTTCAATTGCAGCAGCCAGCCATTGGATACCGGCAGGGGCTGAGCCTATCGGGAGGTGAGTGGTAAGTTTAAATTACTTACCTTTGCAGGGGTTGCAGTCAGTTGGATTTCGGCGGGAGCTGGGATACTTCAGCTGGTGAGTAGATTTGTCAATTTCAATTGCAGCAGCCAGCCATTGGATACCGGCAGGGGCTGAGCCTATCGGGAGGTGAGTGGTAAGTTTAAATTACTTACCTTTGCAGGGGTTGCAGTCAGTTGGATTTCGGCGGGAGCTGGGATACCTTCAGCTGGTGAGTAGATTTGTCAATTTCAATTGCAGCAGCCAGCCATTGGATACCGGCAGGGGCTGAGCCTATCGGGAGGTGAGTGGTAAGTTTAAATTACTTACCTTTGCAGGGGTTGCAGTCAGTTGGATTTCGGCGGGAGCTGGGATACTTCAGCTGGTGAGTAGATTTGTCAATTTCAATTGCAGCAGCCAGCCATTGGATACCGGCAGGGGCTGAGCCTATCGGGAGGTGAGTGGTAAGTTTAAATTACTTACCTTTGCAGGGGTTGCAGTCAGTTGGATTTCGGCGGGAGCTGGGATACTTCAGCTGGTGAGTAGATTTGTCAATTTCAATTGCAGCAGCCAGCCATTGGATACCGGCAGGGGCTGAGCCTATCGGGAGGTGAGTGGTAAGTTTAAATTACTTACCTTTGCAGGGGTTGCAGTCAGTTGGATTTCGGCGGGAGCTGGGATACTTCAGCTGGTGAGTAGATTTGTCAATTTCAATTGCAGCAGCCAGCCATTGGATACCGGCAGGGGCTGAGCCTATCGGGAGGTGAGTGGTAAGTTTAAATTACTTACCTTTGCAGGGGTTGCAGTCAGTTGGATTTCGGCGGGAGCTGGGATACTTCAGCTGGTGAGTAGATTTGTCAATTTCAATTGCAGCAGCCAGCCATTGGATACCGGCAGGGGCTGAGCCTATCGGGAGGTGAGTGGTAAGTTTAAATTACTTACCTTTGCAGGGGTTGCAGTCAGTTGGATTTCGGCGGGAGCTGGGATACTTCAGCTGGTGAGTAGATTTGTCAATTTCAGTTGCAGCAGCCAGCCATTGGATACCGGCAGGGGCTGAGCCTATCGGGAGGTGAGTGGTAAGTTTAAATTACTTACCTTTGCAGGGGTTGCAGTCAGTTGGATTTCGGCGGGAGCTGGGATACTTCAGCTGGTGAGTAGATTTGTCAATTTCAATTGCAGCAGCCAGCCATTGGATACCGGCAGGGGCTGAGCCTATCGGGAGGTGAGTGGTAAGTTTAAATTACTTACCTTTGCAGGGGTTGCAGTCAGTTGGATTTCGGCGGGAGCTGGGATACTTCAGCTGGTGAGTAGATTTGTCAATTTCAATTGCAGCAGCCAGCCATTGGATACCGGCAGGGGCTGAGCCTATCGGGAGGTGAGTGGTAAGTTTAAATTACTTACCTTTGCAGGGGTTGCAGTCAGTTGGATTTCGGCGGGAGCTGGGATACCTCAGCTGGTGAGTAGATTTGTCAATTTCAATTGCAGCAGCCAGCCATTGGATACCGGCAGGGGCTGAGCCTATCGGGAGGTGAGTGGTAAGTTTAAATTACTTACCTTTGCAGGGGTTGCAGTCAGTTGGATTTCGGCGGGAGCTGGGATACTTCAGCTGGTGAGTAGATTTGTCAATTTCAATTGCAGCAGCCAGCCATTGGATACCGGCAGGGGCTGAGCCTATCGGGAGGTGAGTGGTAAGTTTAAATTACTTACCTTTGCAGGGGTTGCAGTCAGTTGGATTTCGGCGGGAGCTGGGATACTTCAGCTGGTGAGTAGATTTGTCAATTTCAATTGCAGCAGCCAGCCATTGGATACCGGCAGGGGCTGAGCCTATCGGGAGGTGAGTGGTAAGTTTAAATTACTTACCTTTGCAGGGGTTGCAGTCAGTTGGATTTCGGCGGGAGCTGGGATACTTCAGCTGGTGAGTAGATTTGTCAATTTCAATTGCAGCAGCCAGCCATTGGATACCGGCAGGGGCTGAGCCTATCGGGAGGTGAGTGGTAAGTTTAAATTACTTACCTTTGCAGGGGTTGCAGTCAGTTGGATTTCGGCGGGAGCTGGGATACTTCAGCTGGTGAGTACATTTGTCAATTTCAATTGCAGCAGCCAGCCATTGGATAACGGCAGGGGCTGAGCCTATCGGGAGGTGAGTGGTAAGTTTAAATTACTTACCTTTGCAGGGAACAGGAAGTTTGTCCCGTGGACTTCTGGGAAGGTTTACCCCTCCCTAGTTAATAAATTCTGGTGGAGAGGAAACCCGAGACACTACACGTGTAGTGTCTCCCACCCGCCCTCCTCCTCTAACCTAATAATAAGACCCATTGGGGTGAGCAGGTGAGTGCCTTATTACATTATTATTTCTCTTTTTCTTATTTGTTAACCAGAACTAGGTTGGAAAAGACTACAGCAGAGGTCTCCAAGTTTTTTTAACTGAAATTTATACAAAGTAATAAATTAATTAACTAATCAGAGATGGCTGGGCAGGTGATGTGCTGTAGCTGTATGATGTGGGAGCTGGCTGTTCCCCTTGTGGATGGCAATGACCACATCTGCAGCAAGTGTTGGTTGCTGGAAGATCTCCGGCTCAGAATTGATGATCTGGAGTCTGAGCTTCAAACACTGCGGCACATCCGGGAGGGGGAGAGTTACCTGGACACTTTGTTTCAGGAGGCAGTCACACCTGGGAGATTAAGTAATTCACATTCAGTAACTGATCAGGGACATCAGAGTGTGACTGTAAGTGAGGCAGGCAGAGGGAACCTGAGTTCAGGAGTGCAGGAGCCTCAGCCCTTGACCTTGTCCAACAGGTATGAGACTCTTGCTCCCTGTATGGATGAGGAAAGGGGCTCTGGACAGGATGAGCCAACTGACCACGGTACCATGGTGCAGAAGGCCATTCAAGAGGGGGGAGTAAAAAGACAAGTAGTTGTTATAGGGGATTCTATAATTAGGGGGACAGATAGTATCCTATGCAAGCCGGATCGGGAGTCTCGCATGGTGTGTTGCCTGCCCGGTGCCAGGGTGCGGGACATCTCTGACCGGCTTGAAAGGATACTGGAGCGGGAGGGGGAGGATCCAGTTGTTGTGGTCCACGTTGGGACTAACAACATAGGTAAAGCTAGGGTGGAGGACCTGTTCGGGGACTATCAAGCACTAGGAAGAAAATTGAAGTACAGGTCCTCAAGGGTTATAATCTCTGGATTACTGCCCGAGCCACGTGCCAATTGGCATAGGGATAGGAAAATTAGGGAAGTAAACACGTGGCTAAGGGATTGGTGTGGGAAAGAGGGATTCCACTTCATGGGACATTGGCATCAGTTTTGGAACCGGGGGGATCTGTACCGTTGGGACGGTCTCCACCTGAACCGATCTGGAACCAGTGTTCTAGCGAAGAGGATAAATAGGGTGGTCAGTAGGACTTTAAACTTCTGAGTTGGGGGGAAGGGAAAGTGAAAGCGACAGGGAGCAGGGAGTTAAATGGCAAGATACGCAGGAGGATAACATGTAGGCAGGTGGATTTAAGCATGAGGCAGACTAGGAATGCAACAAAAAGGAAGGATAACTTTGGACATCTTAGGACTTCCAATATCTGTACTGATAAGAAAGTTAACATTAAGGCACTTTACCTGAATGCTCGTAGCATTTGTAACAAAGTAGATGAACTAATGGCACAGATCATCGTGAATGATTATGATGTGGTAGGCATCACAGAGACATGGCTGCAGGGGGTTCAGGACTGGCAGTTAAACATCCAAGGATATACAACCTATCGAAAAGACAGGGAGGTGGGCCGAGGGGGTGGGGTTGCCTTGTTAGTTAAGAACAAAATTAAATCTATGGCACTAAACGACATAGGGTCGGATGATGTGGAGTCTGTGTGGGTAGAATTGAGGAACCACAAAGGCAAAAAAACCATAATGGGAGTTATGTACAGACCGCCTAACAGTGGTCAGGACCAGGGGCGCAACATGTACCGGGAAATAGAAAAGGCATGTCAGAAAGGCAAGGTCACAGTGATCATGGGGGACTTCAATATGCAGGTGGATTGGGTAAATAATGTAGCCAGTGGATCCAAAGAAAAGGAATTCATGGAATGCTTACAAGATGGCTTTTTGGAACAGCTTGTCATGGAGCCCACAAGGGAGCAGGCTATTCTGGACCTAGTGCTATGTAATGAACCAGATTTTATTAAAGATCTTAAAGTAAGGGAACACTTAGGAAGCAGCGATCATAATATGGTTGAGTTCAGTCTGCAGTTTGAAAGAGAGAAGGCAAAATCGGATGTAATGGTGTTACAGTTAAATAAAGGTAATTACGAGGGCATGAGAGAGGAACTGGTGAAAATCAACTGGAAGCAGACCCTAGCAGGGAAGACAGTAGAGCAAAAATGGCAGGAGTTTGTATGCATAATTGAGGACACTGTACAGAGGTTCATCCCCAAGAAAAGAAAGATTATCCAGGGAGGGATTAGACAGCCATGGCTGACAAAGGAGGTCAGGAAATGTATCAAAGAAAAAGAGAGATCCTATAAAGTGGCCAAAAGCACCGGGAAATCAGAAGATTGGGAAGGCTACAAAAACAAACAGAGGTTAACAAAGAGACAAATAAGGAAGGAGAGGATCAAATATGAAGGCAGGCTAGCCAGTAATATAAGAAATGATAGTAAAAGTTTCTTTCAATACATAAGAAACAAACGTCAGGCCAAAGTAGACATTGGGCCAATTCAAACTGATTCTGGAAGGCTAGTGATGGGAGATGAGGAAATGGCTGGAGAACTTAATAAGTACTTTGCGTCTGTCTTCACAGTGGAAGACGTTAGTAATATCCCAAAAATTATAAAGGGTCAGGGGGCTGAGTTGAGTATGGTTGCCATTACAAAAGAGATGGTGCTAAAAAAGCTAAAAGGTCTTAAAATTGACAAATCTCCTGGCCCCGATGGGCTACATCCTAGAGTTCTGAGGGAGGTGGCTGAAGAAATAGCGGAAGCGTTGGTTGAGATCTTTCAAAAATCACTGGAGTCAGGGAAAGTCCCGGACGATTGGAAGATCGCTGTTGTAACCCCCTTGTTCAAGAAAGGATCAAGACAAAAGATGGAAAATTATAGGCCAATTAGCCTAACCTCGGTTGTTGGTAAAATTCTAGAATCGATCGTTAAGGATGAGATTTCTAATTTCTTGGAAGAGCAGGGTCGGATTAGAACAAGTCAACATGGATTTAGTAAGGGGAGGTCGTGCCTGACGAACCTGTTAGAATTCTTTGAGGAGGTGACAAGTAGGTTAGACCAGGGAAACCCAGTGGATGTGGTCTATCTGGATTTCCAAAAGGCCTTTGATAAGGTGCCACACAGGAGGCTGCTGAGTAAGGTGAGGGCCCATGGTGTTCGAGGTGAGCTACTGGCATGGGTTGAGGATTGGCTGTCTGACAGAAGGCAGAGAGTTGGGATAAAAGGTTCTTTTTCGGAATGGCAGCCGGTGACCAGCGGTGTCCCACAGGGTTCAGTGTTGGGGCCGCAGCTGTTCACCATATATATTAATGATCTGGATGAAGGGACTGGGGGCATTCTAGCGAAGTTTGCTGATGATACGAAGTTAGGTGGTCAGGCAGGTAGTGCTGAGGAAGTGGGGAGGCTGCAGAAGGATCTAGACAGTTTGGGAGAGTGGTGCAGGAAATGGCTGATGCATTTCAACGTGAGAAAATGTGAGGTCTTGCACTTTGGAAAAAAGAATCCAAGCATAGACTACTTTCTAAACGGTGAGAAAATTCATAATGCCAAAGTACAAAGGGATCTGGGAGTGCTAGTCGAGGATTCCCTAAAGGTAAACATGCAGGTTGAATCCGTGATTAAGAAAGCGAATGCTATGTTGTCATTTATCTCAAGAGGGTTGGAATATAAAAGCAGCGATGTGCTACTGAGCCTTTATAAGGCTCTGGTTAGGCCCCATTTGGAGTACTGTGTCCAGTTTTGGGCCCCACATCTCAGGAAGGACATACTGGCACTGGAGCGTGTCCAGCGGAGATTCACACGGATGATCCCTGGAATGGCGGGTCTAGCATATGAGGAACGGCTGGCGTTCCTGGGATTGTATTCATTGGAGTTCAGGAAGGTTAAGGGGAGATCTAATAGAAACTTACAAGATAATACATGGCTTAGAAAGGATGGACGCAAAGAAACTGTTTCCGTTAGGCGAGGAGTCGAGGACCCGTGGGCACAGCCTTAGAATTAGAGGGGGTAAATTCAAAACAGAAATGCGGAGACATTTCTTCAGCCAGAGAGTGGTGGGCCTGTGGAATTCATTGCCGCAGAGTGCAGTGGAGGCCGGGACGCTAAATGGCTTCAAGGCAGAGATAGATAAATTCTTGATGTCGCGAGGAATTAAGGGCTATGGGGAGAATGCTGGGAGGTGGAGTTGAAATGCCCATCAGCCATGATTGAATGGCGGAGTGGACTCGATGGCCGAATGGCCTTACTTCCACTCCTATGTCTTATGGTCTTATGGTCTTATGTTTTCGTTAGAGAGAAGAAGGTTAAGAGGTGACTTAATAGAGGCATACAAAATGATCAGAGGGTTAGATAGGGTGGACAGCGAGAGCCTTCTCCCGCGGGTGGGGGTGGCTAACACGAGGGGACATAGCCTTAAATTGAGGGGTAATAGATATAGGACAGAGGTCAGAGGTGGGTTTTTTACGCAAAGAGTGGTGAGGCCATGGAATGCCCTACCTGCAACAGTAGTGAACTCGCCAACATTGAGGGCATTTAAAAGTTTATTGGATAAGCATATGGATGATAAGGGCATAGTGTAGGTTAGATGGCCTTTAGTTTTTTTTTCCATGTCGGTGCAACATCGAGGGCCGAAGGGCCTGTACTGCGCTGTATCATTCTATGTTCTATGTTAAGGGCAATTTGTCATGGCCAATCCACCTAACCTGCACATCTTTGGACTGTGGGAGGAAACCGGATCAATGGATGGGTCAGATCGGTGGAAAATGAGAACTATAACCCAAGAGAAGGGTTATTTGCATTTGGAGAGGGCAAACAAGGTAAAGTATGACGCAAGAAATTGAAGAATATGAGGAATAAGTGGACAACTTTGGAGTTTAATTGCACCGGTTCGAGACCATTATCCCTTTTTAATTTATCTTTGCTATGTATAAATAGTTGGATCGTGGAATACAAGATCACATCTTTAATTTCTGAAGACGCAAAAAATAGAGTTATGCAAAATAGTGAGGATTGTACGACTGACTGGATCACGGACTAATTATATTTGCAAAAAGGGTCGTTAGAGTGCAGCGAGTGGCAAAGAGAACATAATGTAGAGAAGTGTCAAATCCTGCATTTTGGAAAAGGCAGCAGAGAGTTATAAAACATATAGAACATAGAACAGTACAGCACAGAACAGGCCCTTCGGCCCTCGATGTTGTGCCGAGCAATGATCACCCTACTCAAATCCACCCTATACCCGTAACCCAACAACGCCCCCCCCTCTTAACCTTACCTTTTAGGACACTACGGGCAATTTAGCATGGCCAATCCACCTAACCCGCACATCTTTGGACTGTGGGAGGAAACCGGAGCACCCGGAGGAAACCCACGCACACATGGAGAGGACGTGCAGACTCCGCACAGACAGTGACCTAGCTGGGAATCGAACCTGGGACCCTGGAGCTGTGAAGCATTTATGCTAACCACCATGCTACCGTGCTGCCCAATATGAATGGACGATCTCCCCTACAGTTCATGGGATGTGATCTTTAAAAATTAAGTGATATCGCAACCAAATAATCAGCATCGGGCTTGAGATGTGAGATTCAAAAATAGATGCATTCGGCTCAAGAACAGAGAAGTAATGCTGAACATTTATAGAACTTGCGTTCGGGTTCAATGAGAGAGCAGCGTCCAAATCGCATTGCAGCATTATCTAAACTGTGCTGGTCATTGAAACAGTGTGGAGGAGATTTAATAGAATGGTGCAATGTTGAAAGGTTAGTTTGGAACAAAGAAGACTGGTGAGACGTTTGATAAAGAAGTTCAGATTCTTGCAGGTTCGGCAAGTGACACAAAGCGACAACTGGGAGGAATGAGGAGACACGAGAGGTGTAGAATAGGGGGGAGGTTCTGGCTGCCAGTGAAATGCCACTCTGCTTATCGTTTTTCGCTTACCTGGTGATGTTGGCAGGGGACCCCGAGGGACTCACGCTTCTGGGTAGAAGTGCCCGGGTGAGAGGCTGAACAGACTTGGACTGTTTTCATTAGAAAGACGGAGGTTGAGGGGTGACCTGATAGAGGTCTACAAGATTATGAGAGGCATGGAAAGAATAGATGGGCAGGTATTCTTCTCCAGCGTGGAGGAGCCAGTCACCAAGGGGCATAGGTTAAAAGTCCTCGGGCAAAGTAGAGAGGAGATGTGATAGGCTGTTTTTTACACAGGAACGTCAGGGGAGGATGTGAGAGCAGGTATATTAATGGCGTTCAAAAGGCATCTCGACTAATATATAGATAGAATGGGTATAGAGGCAACCAAAGAGAAAATGCTGGGAAATCTCAACAGGTCTGGTAGCATCTGGAGGGTGAGTGAAAAGCTACCGTTTCGAGTCCAGATGACCCTTTGTCTGTTTTAGCTTTTAGAAAGCGTCATCTGGACTCGAAATGTAAGTTCCATTCTCTCGCTAAAGGTGCTGCCAGGCCTGCTGAGATTTCCCCGCATTTTCTCTTTGGTTTCAGATTCCAGCATCCGCAGTAATTTGCTCTTACGTGTATAGAGGGATACGGCACCTGGACGTGCTGAGGATTTTGGCCAAGTCAGGTATCATGACCGGCATAGGCTTGGAGGGCAGAAGGGCATGTTCCAGTGCTGTATTGCTCTTTCTTCTAACTGACCGTGCAATGAATCGGTGAGCATACTTTCTGCCAGATAAGTAGGAAATACTGGCGGGATTGAGGAAAAATCTTCTCTTTTGATGTAGGGAGTGTTATTAAATCGGGACACACTGCCATTTGTGTGAGAAGTCATGTTACTTTAAAAAATATATTTCAGGGATATTATACTAATGTGTGCGTGTGTGTGTGTATGTGTGTGTGTGGCTGTGAATGATTAATTAAGATGTGGATAGGTTAAATGGAGCCAGGTACAGGCTCCGGAGTGTGCCGACTCGGGGCTTTTCACAGTAACTTCATGGTTGTGACAATAAAAGATGATTATTATTATTAAAGGCGTAAAGGTGCAAGATGCGTACATTTATTGTGGGAGGTTCCTGGTTAACTAATAAGTACCTCGGCCAGGATTAGAACTTTGTATTAGGAAAAGTCTATGTATTTTGCTTCTATCAACTGTTGAATAACAAAATAAATTCAGAGGCTGCAAAAAACCCCCAAAAAAACCCATTTAACATCTTTGATGCGTTCCATGGGCACACAGAATAGAGTTCATTCGAATCTATGGACTCCAAAACCGAGATAAAATAGAATCGTGAAATACTTTCATATTTTTGGGTAAGATTAGTTCAAATATGTGCTGGGAAGAATGAAGACGGAGATGAAAAGGAAAGAGAATATTTTTAAGGAGAGACGTCAGGAGGATTGGGGGGGGGGATGATTCGGTGAGGAAGACTTCCTTCTGTGCTATAATTACTCTCTGAATGTATGGGCCTATGACAGGCACAGCCTCCCTCTTTCTCCTGAATGGAAGGCAGGCTTCTAGTCAGATTGAGATAGAATATTTCTGAGACCTGAGACAATTCTGTTCATGGAAGCAAGGAGAAGTATGACGGAGAACTGAACAATACATAGCCAATTGACAGTTATTGGGAAAATGTTGGAAATTATTATTTAACAAGGAAGGTAAAATTCGATTCAGCGATGATGGTTTTCAGAAAATGAGGCCTTGTCTGACATACATATTTCATCTTTTGTGGATGGGAGAAATGGTTTGGAAAACAAGACACAGGAAGATATACTGCACCTGATTTTCCAAAGTCCCTTGGGTAAGTAGGCACACACATATTTAATGCGCTATGATAGGACTATTAGACTCGACTGATAGAAAGAGAGAAGCGTTCGAACAAAGTGTCAGATCTTTGGACCAATCGTGTCACCCTGGCTCTACTGAAGTGCAATTTACCAACCCACGTTTTGTATGGAGCTTCATAGTTTTACCCTATAGATGGCTATAACATTCTAGTGGAAGTCATTGAATCAATCAGATTTGACCCATCTAACACGTAGTGCATTTTGGATGGTAAACATTGGATGTCAATAAAGATACCTTCTGCATGCTCTTTGCTGCTTTCACCAATCATCTTAATTCGGTCTCTGTGGATTTTCGAAAATTGCACCAATGGAAGGTTTCTCTCCCATCTTCTCTGACCAAACCTCTTCATGATTTGGAATGTCCTGATTAAATATCCCAGCAACATTCCCTTTTATAAGACAAGCGGACTCAGCATCATTACTCTATCTAATAAACTGAAGTTCTGACTCCCTGGATCCATTCATGTGGTACAGTTATGTAACCTGTGTGTTGCCTTCATATTCTTTAAAAAAACAGATATTTGTTCAGGTGTAAGCGCTTTCTTGTTTTCTTACTCATTATTATAAAGTCAAAAAATACGTATGGATTGATCTCCCCTCTTTAAATATGCCTTGCCGTCTTCAAATTTTCGGACAGCTGTGTTCCTGCACCACCTCGGAATTTTACCGTTTTTTGCACCTTGCTTCTCGGCTTCCGTCTTAATAAAATTTATAATTTTGCTCTTTCCATCACTAAATGTAATCTGGTGGGCAGCACGGTGGCGCAGTGGTTAGCACTGCTGTCTCCCGGGGCCGAGATCCCAGGTTCAATCCCGGCTCTGGGTGACTGTCCGTGTGGAGTTTGCCCATTCTCCCCGTGAAATGTGCGGGGTTGGTGGAGTGGTACGCTAAATTGCCCCTTAAGTGGAAAAAAATGAATTGGGTACTCTAAATTTATATTAAAAAAATTAATGTATTCTGTACATTCCATTAAAAGTTTGTTCTTTTTAATTCAAAAGAATTAGTCGGAATTGCAGAATGACGCAATCTCAGCGGGGTCTGCAATTACCCGAATTCAGGCTGAAACAACGGAATTGTAAAGGCTTGAAAGGGGCAAATATTTTAGGTAATGTTCAGGAAACTTTTCTGAAGCGCTCTATGTCCAGTCCATCAAGAAACGACGCCCTGTTCGACCTCATTCGGCGATGAACTGTCAATGGGTGAACATTTCGGACTCGGTGATCATTTTATCATAACTTGAAAGCTGATGACGGATACGGAAAATCGGTAATGCAGAGTAAATGGCGCGGGTGTGTGTGTGTGTGTGTGGGGGGGGGGGGGGGGGGGGTAAACTTAATGGGGCATGAAGGGAGCTGGGACAGTTAGATGGGAAAGACAAAGTTGTAGGGGGAAAACTGGCTGGTCATTCGGTTACCTTCAAATCATAAATGGTCTTGACTCACAGTCACGTATATTTCCTTATCAAGGCAAACAAAACCAGAGCAGCGAGTATGACAAAGGAGACAAAAATTAACACAAGGAAGGAAAAGTGTGTTTATGACAGATCGAAGGTAGAAAACATTGTAGAGAACCAAGAGGCATACAGAAGATTCAGAAGGAAGATGAAAGAAGATAATTAGAAATGCCAAGAGTGATTATGAGAGAAGGCTGGCAGCCAACGTATAGTGGAAATAAAATAAATTCATTCTCACTCCACAGTACAAATAGTTCCCAGTTTCTCTGTTATCTTTGACAAAGAATCATTGGACTCGAAACGTTCGCTCTTTTCTCTCCCGACAGATGCTGCCAGACCTGATGAGATTTTCCAGCATTTTCTCTTTCGATAAAGTGGAAATCCCAGTCTTCTGTAGGTACATAAATAGTTAACGAATGGTGTAAGGACGAGGAGGGCAAATTAGGAACCTAAAAGTGAATTTACACACGAGGGCAGGAGGCATGCCGAGGTGTTAAACGAATACCTTGCATTCATATTTACCAAGGGGATATCTGCTGCCCAGTATATAATGACATACGGGAAATTCTGTTCGGAGAAGGGTTCAAAATTGACACGGAGGAAACGTTCAATGGACTGTCGGGACTGAAAGTTGAGAAGACAGTGCAACCCGTATTCAAGGATCGTGAAGGAAGTTGGAATGGAAATAATATTCCAGTGCTCCCGAGACTGAGTGAGGTGTCAGAGTAATGGACAATTTCAAAACTTCTGCCATCGTTGAATATAGATTGTAAGGATAGCTGCAACATAGAACATAGAACATAGAACATAGAACATAGAACAGTACAGCACAGGCCCTTCAGCCCTCAATGTTGTGCCGAGCCATGATCACCCTACTCAAACCCACGTATCCACCCTATACCCGTAACCTAACAACCCCCCCCCCCTTAACCTTACTTTTTTTTTTTATTAGGACACTAAGGGCAATTTAGCATGGCCAATCCACCTAACCCGCACATCTTTGGACTGTGGGAGGAAACCGGAGCACCCGGAGGAAACCCACGCACACAGGGGGAGGACGTGCAGACTCCACACAGACAGTGACCCAGCCGGGAATCGAACCTGGGACCCTGGAGCTGTGAAGCATTTATGCTAACCACCATGCTACCCTGCTGCCCCGCTGCTGCAACAGTTACAGTCCAACCAGTTTAACATCAGTAGCGGGCCAGCGTCGGGAAATAACTATTCAGGGTAGATTTAGTCGTGGCGTGAAAAATTGTGGGTTGAATCGGAAGAAACCACATGGGTTTCTAAAAGGGTCATCGTGTTTGACTAACCAGCCAGAGTGTTTTGAGGAGGTAGCAGAGTAGGTTGATGAGGGTAACACTGTTGATGTGGTGCACATGAAATTTCACAAAGCATTGGATACAGTGTCAAACAACACACTTGTGAGAAACGTTCTGGCTCATGAAATAAAAGCATCAGTAGCAATGTGGATTAATTGGCTGAAGAATAGCTGACACAGAGGCATGGTCAATGGATATTGTTTGGACGGGGGAACATTTGTAATGGTGTTCCACAGGTGTTGGTATTGGAAGCCTTACTTTTCCTGATCTCTATTGATTATCTAGATGTTGGTGTGTAGGGGACAGTTTGAAAGATTAAAAAATATGTATTTGTATTGATGAGTTTTCATTTACAACAAACTGCCAAAAAAACATAACGACATAGAAAACGGATGTTACAAAGTACAGTATTAGAAATAAAATAGCCTACTATTTAAACCCACTCAGGAAAGAATCGCCATTCCTCCGACAATGAGGACTAAGAACTAGCCACCCCCCCCCCCACGCTCCTGACAGCTGATGGCCAATAGCTCCTTAAAGTTGGAAATGAATGGCCGCCGCCTTGGGTAGAACCTTTCAGCCAATCCTGACAGTGCAACTGACCTCCTGCAGATGTAGAAATCCCATAGGGTGGCAAACCAGATCGAGGAACTGGGCAGAGCAACATATCTCCATCCCAGCAGAACTGGACTAGGGGTTGTCAGCGAGGTAAAGGCAAGAACGTCCGCCTTCACCCCAATCCGCAACCTCAATGACATCCGACAAACGTCCAGTAAAGGACAAGTCTCCAGATCAGTGTCAAAAATCGCTGACATGGTGCTAAAGAAATAAACCGACAAGCTTGCCATTCTGGTACATGGCCAGAGCATGTGGGTGTGATTGGCAGGTCTTAAAGAACACCACGCATACCCGTCTTCCACCCCCAATAAGAAACTGGTAAAATTAGCTTTAGTCAGGTGAAACCTATATACTATCCTCATCTGAATGCACAATGTCATGTACAAGAGGAGTTTACCGTATGAAGGGCCTCATACCACAAGATTTCGTCTAAATTACGGCCCAGCTCTCCCACCTATTTTGTACGTACCTCATCTACCTACACCAACTGCTTAGACAAGCTTTTCCCATCCATATTGGCAATACTCCACCAACCAAACCCTGCCAGTTATAGAAACCTACTCAGTAAGGAGGGTTATGCAGCTAAGGGGAATGTGTGAAAAGCATTTCGAACAAACCGACGCATGCGGAGGTAACATTACAAGTTTGACCCAGAGGTAAACCTTGCTGATAATGCCTCCAAACCTCTCAACTAGCAAACCGTTCCTCCACAAATAGATTCCTTAAACTCTCAAGGCCAACTTCAGAGAATGAAGCACTTGAACCCCGAGGTCCCTCTGCTCCTGTGCTCCGGAGAAAGGTGTGTCATTGAGCCTGTATTGTCTCCCCATGTTTCTTCGCTCCAAATACATGATCTCACATTGCTCCGCATTGAAATGCATCTTCCAGGAATCTGCCCATTTGGCCAATTTGTCAATGCCCCTCTGAAGTCGCTCATCGTCATCCTCACAATTCACTATTCGCCCTAGCTTATTATCGTCTCCAAATTTAGAGACATTGCCCGCAACACCCACGTCTCAATCGTTTATATAAATCATAAAAAGGAAGGGTCCCATCACTGAGCCCTGGGGAAAACCACTTTCCATTTCTCTCCAATCTGATGAATGCCATCTCTGCCTACCTTCTGTTTCCTATCTCTTAGCTAACGTCTGGTCCATGCTACCAATGACCCATCTATCCCAAACCTTTAGAATTTGCCTGCCATCCTACCATGTGTCACCGTATTAAATGTATTCCTAAAGTTGAAATATACAACATCCACAGCACTACTCTCATCGACTGCCTGTATCCCCCATCAAAGAACTTAATTAATTGGGCAGACATGACCTGCCTTTGGCAAAGCCATTTTGACTGTCTAGTATCGATTTGTGAGGGAAAAACAGTGATAGTTGGAACATAACGCGAGGGAATGTGTTTTACTTTTCATTTTAATAAGGCGAGTCTTGAACTGCATTAAAAAAGCATGAACCTGTAAATGTTCAAGCTCAGAGGAACTTGTGCGCACGTGATTCAGAACGATAAGATTGTGACACGCAGTAATAAGAGGCTGTTGGACGCCGGAGATCATGTATGGTTACAGAAGTATAAGAATAAAAATGTATTGCAACAATTGTTACTGCACTTTGCTGAGATAATATATTTCGTGCTGTGTGTTTTTTCCTCAGCATATTTCACGAAGTGAGACAATAGAATCATAGAAATCCTACAGTGCACAATGATGTCATGCGGCCCATCAAGTTTGCACCGGCCCTCTGTAAGGGCAACCTGACCTAGGCGCCTGCCCTGCCCTATCCCTATAAACCAATAAGCCCACCTAACCTGCATGTGTTTGGACACCAATGATCAAGACCACCTCCAAATTGCAAATTTGGAGGAAAATTGCGAATCCACGTAAGCTGCACATTTTTGGACTGTGGGAGGAAATCGGAGCACCCCGAGGAAATACATGCAGACACAGGGAGAAATTGAAAACTCCACACAGTTACCCAGCTCCCTGGCGCTGCGACGCAGCAGTGTCCCCCAATGCAGGGCCATTAAATCGGACTCTGGTGTGAAAACATATTTCGAAGCTGCAACGTTAAGTCAACTGGATACATTCATTCTGACTTTTCAAAAAGAAAAAGAAAAGACCTTAATGAAACATGCAGCGTTCTGGAAGGCGTTGTCGACTGGGGATAAGATTTCTGCCTGGGGTTATTGGAAGAGGGGTGTGGAGCAGATTGGGAGCGTGAGGGTGGGTGTAAACTTAAGATAGAACAAAGAAAAAAGAGAGAACAAAGAACAATACACAACAGGAAAAGGACCTTCTGGTAGCGTGGGGGACTAGAATTGTACACAATATTCCAAGTAAGACCAAACTAACGTACTGCAGAGCTGCAACATGACTTGCCAATTTTTATATTAAATGCTCCGACGGATGACGGCCAGAATGTCGTATGCTTTCTTGACCACCTTAGCCACATTGCATTGCCACTTTCAGTGATCGGTGGGTATGCACGCCCAGATCTCTCTGTCTGTCATGCTCATAAGAATTCTACCATTGATTCTGTAATTTCAACACGTATTGGACCTTCCAAAGCGCATTACCTCACACATGCCGGGATGAAATGCCATCTGCCATTGCTCCTCCCAAGACTCCAACCAGTTTATATGCTGTTGTATCCTCCGAAAATCCTCTTCACTATCCGCAACTCCAACAGTTTTTGTACCATCTGTGAACTTACTAATCAGACCAGCTACATTTTCTTCCAAATCATTTATATACACCACGAACAACAAAGGCCCCAGAACGGATCAGTATGGAAGGCCGCTGCTCAGACCCTTCATTTCTTAAAAGCGCCCTTCTACTGCAACCCTCTGCCTTCTGTGCCCAAGTCAGTTCTGCATCCAGCTTGCCAGCCCTCCTTTGATCTCATGTGACTTCACCTTCTGTACCAGTCTACCATGAGGTACCTTGTCAAGGCTTTTCTGAAGTCCATGTATACAACATCTACTGCCTTTCCCTCATCTATCACGTTTTTCACTTGCTCGAAAAACTCGATAAAACTACTTCCCCTTCACCAAACCATGCTATCCATCACGTCCATGTAAGAAAATAAGAACATAAGAACTAGGTGCAGGAGTCGGCCATCTGGCCCTTAGAGCCTGCTCCGCCATTCAATGAGATCATGGATGATCTTTTGTGGACTCAGCTCCACTTTCCCGCGCGAACACCATAACCCGTTATTCATTTATTCTTCAAAAGACTATCTCTCTTTACCTTGAAAACGTATTAATGAAGGAGCCTCAACTACTTCACTGTGCAGGGAATTCTATAGTTCATAATCTTTTGGGTGAAGAAGTTCCTTCTAAACTCAGTCCTAAATCTCCTTCCCCTTATTTTGAAGCTATGCCCCCAGTTCTGCTTTCACCCGCCAGTGGAAACAACCTGCCCGCACCTATCCTATTTATTCTCTGAATAATTTTATATGTCTCTATCAGATCCATCCCCCTCCCTCATCCCTCTAAATTCCAACAAGTATAGTCCCAGTCTACTCAACCTCTCCTCGAAATGTAACCCCTCAACTCTGGGAATAACCTAGTGAATATTCTCTGCACACCCTCCAGCGTCCTTTCTCCGGTAGTGAGACAAAAACTGAACACAATACTCCAGATGTGGCCTCACTAATACCTTGCACAGTTCCAGGAAAATCTCCCTAATCTTAAAGTCCATACCTCTAGCAATGAAGAACAAAACTCCATTCGTATTCTTAATCATCTGTTGCACCTGTAAACCAACTTTCTGCGACTCTTGCACTAGGACATCCAGGTCCCTCTGCACAGCAGCATGTTTTAATATATTGTTATTTAAATAATAATCCCTTTTGATTGTATTTTGATTGTATTCCGACCAAAATGGATAACCTCACGTTTGTCAACATTGTATTCCATCTGCCAGACCCTAGCCCATTCACTTAAACTGTCCAAATCTCTCTGCACTTTTTCGCTTTACCACTCATCTTAGTGTCGACTGCAAACGTGGACACATTGCACTTGATCACCAACTCCAGATCATTTTTGCTACTACTGTACCCTTAATGTCATGCAACATCATGTCTTATGAAGCAACCTTTTGTGTCGCGCCTTGTCAAACACCACATCCATTGCCTACCGCACTGGTAATGTCCTCAAAAAAATCCAGCAAATTAGTTGCCCTTCATGGACCCTTGCTGCGTTTGTCCAATGGGGCAATTTCCATCCAGATGCCTCGCTATTTCTTCCTTGATAAGAGATTCCAGCATCTTCCCTGCTCCCGAAGTGAGCTAACTGGCCTATAATTACCCGCTTTCTGCCTATCTCCTTTTATAAACAGTGGTGTCACATTTGTTAATTTCCAATCCGCTGGGGACAACCCAGAGTCTAGCGAATTTTGGTTAATTATCACTAGTGAATTTGCAATTTCCCTAGCCATCTCTTTTAGCACTGGGATGTATTCCATCAGGGCCAGGAAAATTGTCTACCTTGAGCCCCATTAGATTGCCCATCA
This sequence comes from Scyliorhinus canicula, assembly GCF_902713615.1. NCBI lineage: Eukaryota > Metazoa > Chordata > Chondrichthyes > Carcharhiniformes > Scyliorhinidae > Scyliorhinus > Scyliorhinus canicula. The sequence goes on along the minus strand of NC_052172.1, from coordinate 2,136,865 downwards.
CTACCTCCTAAGTGATAACAATCATCTCAAGGTCCTCACCTGTCATAGCCTCATACACGTCAGTCACTGGCATGTTATTTGTGTCTTCCACTGTGAAGGCCTATCCAAAAACCTGTACAGTTCCTCAGCCATTTCCTCATCTCCCATTATTAAATCGCCCTTCTCATCCCCGAAAGGGCCAATATTCACCTCAGCCACTTTTTTTGTTTTATATATTTGTAGAAACGTTTACTATCTGTTTTTATACTCTGTGCACGTTTACTCTCATAATTTATCTTACTCCACTCTATAGCATTTTTAGTAGCTTTCTGTTGCCCCATAAAGATTTCCCAGTCCTCTAGTCTCCCACTAATCTTTACCACTTTGTATGCTCTTTCCTTCAATTTGATACTCTCCCTTATTTCCTTAGATATCCACTGTCGATTGTCACTCTTTCCAGCGTTCTTCCTTTTGTTGGTATAAACCTTTGCTGAGCACTTTGAAATATCGCTTGGAAGGTTCTCCACTGTTCCTCAACTGTTTCACCATAATGCCGTTTCTCCCAGTCTACCTTAGATCTCTCATCCCATTGTAATCTCCTTTGTTTAAGCACAAACATTAGTATTTGATATAACCCTCTCACCCTCCATCTGTATTTTAAATTCCACCAGATTATGATCGCTCCTTCCGCGAGGATCCCTAACTATGAGATCATTAATCAATCCTGTCCCATTACAAAGGATCAGATCTAGGACCACTTGTTCCCTCGTAGGTTCCATTACATAATGTTCCAGGAAACAATCACGGATACATTCTATGATCTCCTCCTCAAGGCTGTCTTGACAGACCTGGTTAATCCAATCGTCATGTAGATTAAAATCCCCCGTGATAACTGCTGCACCATTTCTACATACACCATTATTTCTTTGTTTATTGCCCGCCCCACCGTAATGTTACTATTTGGTGGCCTAGAGACTACTCCTATCAGCTTTTTTTACGCCTTCCTATTCCTGATTTTCACCCAAATAGGTTCAACCTTATCCTCCATAGCACCAATGTCATCCCTCACTACTGCCAGATGTCATCATTAAATAACAGAGTTACACCACCTCCCTACGACCACTCTGTCCTTCTGAATAGTTTGATACCCTCGGATATTTAACTCCCAGTCGAGACCATCCTTTAACCATGCTTCAGTAATGGCCACTATACCATCGTCAATCACGAAGGTTTGCGCCATCAACACATTTACCTGGTTCGGAATACTACGAGCATTCAGGCAAAGTACCCTTACGCTTACTTTTATACCTCCGTTTTGAATCTTAACACCTCTATCAGTAACCTCTCCCAAGTTAGTGTTCCTTTTAACTTTTCTCCCAATTTTCCTTATCATTGCACCTATGAGAGACACTTCCGGTCAGCAAGTGGAGCGGTCGCAAGGAGAGGGGCTCCCGTAGCGGCGGAGAACAGGGAAGGGAAGGGAAACGACGCGCACCAAACTCCCCCCCCCCCCCCCCCCCCCCCCAACAAACCGGTCATCGAAGGATCCTCAGCAGCAGCAGGACAGGCCCAAGCGGCGGCAGGTCCACACCCCCACCCCAGGGCCGGAGCGGAGCGGCGCCTACACCCCCCTCAAGGGCCGGAGCCGAGCAGAGCGGCGTCGCGTCTACACCCCCCGCCCCCCAAGGGCCGGAGCGGAGCGGAGACTACACCCCCCCCGAGTGGAACGGCGTGGCGTGGCGTCTCCCCCCACCCCCAACAGGCACGGAGCGGAGCAGCGTCTCCCCCCACCAACAAAAGGCCCGGAGCGGAGCGGAGCGGCATCTCCCCCCCCAACAGGCCCGGAGCGGAGCGGCGTCTCCCTCCACCCCTCCCCCCAGGCCCGGAGCGGAGCGGAGCGGCATCTCCCCCCCCCAACAGGCCCGGAGCGGAGCGGCGTCTCCCTCCACCCACAAAAGGCCCGGAGCGGAGCGGAGCTGCATCTCCCCCCCCCCCCCCCCGGGCCCGGAGCGGAGCGGAGCGGCGCCTCCCACCCCCAGAGGCCCGGAGCGGAGCGGCGTCTCCCTCCACCCCCCCCCCCCCGCCCGGAGCGGAGCGGCGTCTCCCCCCCCCCCCCGCCCGGAGCGGAGCGGCGACTACACCCCCCCGCCCGGAGCAGAGCGGCGACTACACCCCCCCCCCCCGCCTGGAGCGGAGCGGAGACTACACGCCCCCAGGCCCGGAGTGGAGCGGCGACTACCCCCCCCCCCCACGCCATGGGCAGAGCAGCGTCTCCCCCCCACCCCCCAACAGGCCCGGAGCGGAGCGGAGCGGCGTCTCCCCCCCCCCCCCGCCCGGAGAGGAGTGGTGTCTCTCCCCCCCGGCCCGGAGCGGAGCGGCGTCTCCCCCCCCAAACAGGCCCAGAGCGGAGCGGCGTCTCCCCCCCCCCCCGCCCGGAGCGGAGCGGCGTCCCCCCCCCCTCCAAACAGGCCCGGAGCGGCATCTCCCCCCCCCCCCCCAAGGCCCGGAGCGGCGTCTCCACAACCGGCAGCGACCACCACGTGGCAAGAACAAAGGACTGGACAAAATCCTCTCTCTCTCTCCTGCGTGAGAGAGGAAGGGGGGAAGTGGGGGGAAAAAAAAGAAGAGGACTTTTAATTTAAAGTAATCAAAGTAAGCCCACCTGAGGGGAGTTGCATAAAAGGGGGGGGGGAGAAAATAATTAATAAGCAAATAACTAAAATAAAAATCGGGCACGGAAAAAGGGGGAAAAGAAAAACAAGGGGAGAAGAAAAGATGAAAGGGAAGGGGGAGAAAAATACGGCAGAAGGGAGCCAAGGGAAAGGGGGCACCAAAAGCAGACGGGACAAACGGCAAGCCAGCTCAGGCGAGCGGATTAGCACACGAAGCGGCGGGACGGATGTATCGCCGCATCAAAAGAGACGGACAGACAGGTACCCTCTCCCCCGGGGCTAGAGGGGGGCTGGAATTGGAAGGAAGCCTTTACTGAGGTGGTGAGGGAGCAGCTGCAGGCAATCAAGGCAGAGTTGAAAGCAGACGCAGAAGCCGCAGCACAGGCAGCAGTGGCCAGGGCCATGTCAGGGGTGCAGCAGACTCTGACCAGATTGGAGTAGAAAGTGGACGCCCAAGGGAAGAAACTGGAAGCTCAAGGGGGGAAACTGGAAGCCCATGAGGCAACCATTAAGGAGCCAGAGAAAGCAGCGACAGACATGAGCGACCGGGTCAGGGCCCTGGAGAGGGAAGTGGCGAGACTGGGCGCAACACAGGGGAGCCTGAAGGGCAGGGTAGAAGACCAAGAAAACAGCTCGAGAAGGCGAAATGTTAGGATAGTGGGCCTGCCAGAGGGGACCGAGGGTGGAAACCCCACAGCATACGTGGCTGCAATGCTGGGCAACTTAGTGGGGAGGAAAACTTTCCCCACCCCACCGGATTTGGACAGAGCACATCGGTTGCTGCGCCCGAAGCCCAAGGCAGGGGAACAACCGAGAGCAGTCATAGCCAAACTGCACTAGTACCGTGATAGGGAGTCAATCCTGCGCTGGGCCAAGGAAAATAGAGCCTGCAAATGGGGAGGGCACACCATCCGAATATATGAAGATCTTGGAGTGGATATATCTAAGAAACGGGCTGAGTTTAACAGAGCGAAAACAGCTTTCTACAGGAGCAAAGTGCGTTTTGGTATGCTGTACCCAGCGAAACTCTGGGTCACATACCAAAACAAGGAATATTTCTTTACAGCCCCTGCTGAGGCGAATAGGTTCGTCGAGGAGCACGGGCTGGAAGAACAGCAGGGGAGGTAGGGACGAGGGGCCCCTGGCAAGGAGCAACGGCACGCCAATGGGTAGGATGGGGGAAGAGCGGGCAGAAAACCGTAGAGGCCAGGTAGAGGAGAAGCGAGACAACAACCTCCGAGAGGGGAGCCACCGTACTAGCAGGAAAGCTAGCGCCGGGGGCACGCAACAAAGCAGGGCCGCAGCGCACCCCCAACAGGGGGGAAGGCGCCAGGCGTGGGAGGGGGGGAGATCATCCACCAAAGTCGGGAGAGCAAACAGGGACAGGAATAGGGTATAGAGGGGAAAAGGAGGGGTATACAGGGGAGGAGGGTAGAGGGAGAGACCAGGGGGGGCACACAGGAAGGGAGAGACCAGGGAGGGGAAAGGTAGGGACAAAGGGACAAAAGAGGCCAGAAAAGGAACAGGGCTACAAAGTACCCTGTTAGGGGGCCTCACGGTAGCATGGTGGTTAGCATCAATGCTTCACAGCTCCAGGGTCCCAGGTTCGATTCCCGGCTGGGTCACTGTCTGTGTGGAGTCTGCACGTCCTCCCCGTGTGTGCGTGGGTTTCCTCCGGGTGCTCCGGTTTCCTCCCACAGTCCAAAGATGTGCGGGTTAGGTGGATTGGCCATGCTAAATTGCCCGTAGTGTAAGGTTAATGGGGGGATTGTTGGGTTACGGGTTACGTGGGTTTAAGTAGGGTGATCATTGCTCGGCACAACATCGAGGGCCGAAGGGCCTGTTCTGTGCTGTACTGTTCTATGTTCTATGTTCTATGTTCTATGTACCACAACCAAGGGCTCGTAACAAGGCACCGCTGCAAGCACCCACCCAGTACGGTCTGTGGGCAAAGGGGCCCCCCAGAGTGCAGGGGACTACCCGCGTGGCGGACACACAGTGGACGGCCATGGCGGGTGCCCCCAGGACAAGGGGAAATCCTGGAGCGCAGAGACCCGACCACATGGGGAGAGCAGTGGTAGCGGCCACCCTGGACAGCCCCCTAACAAAGGGAAACCCCGGAGGGCAGGGGCTTGTCCACCAGACAAACAGGAACGAGGGGGCAGAAGCCCCCCAGCAGGATAATCACCTGGAACGTAAGGGGACTTAACGGCCCAGTGAAGAGATCTAGAGTCCTCACCCACCTCAGAAACATGAGGGCCGACATAGTCTTCCTCCAAGATACGCATCTGAGGGAGCAGGACCAACTGCGGGTAAGAAAGGGTTGGGTGGGAGAAACCTACCATTCCTGCTTTGGGACAAGGGCCAGGGGGGTGGCGATACTGATCGGCAAGAGGACAATGTTTAGGGCGACAAAGATGGTTACAGACCCAGGGGGGGCGGTTTGTCATGGTCAGTGGGGCCCTGGATGGGGCGCCGGTAGTCCGAGTCAACGTGTACACGCCCAACTGGGACGACACGAGCTTCATCCAAAAGTCCATGGCAGAAATCCCGGACATAGCGACGCATCGACTAATCAGGGAGGGGGGGACTTCAACTGTGTACAGGACCCAAAGACGGACAGATCAAACCCCAAAACGGGGTAAACCTCAAACATGGCAAGGGAACTCGGTCACTTTATGGAGCAGATGGGAGCTGTGGACCCCTGGAGGTTCGCCCATCCGGGGGAGAAAGAATTCTCCTTCTTCTCCCCAGTACACAACGTGTTCACCAGAATTGACTTCTTTGTGGTGGGGAAAACGCAGCTTCCAGGGATAGACAAAGTGGAATACTCCGCAATTGTGATATCAGACCACGCCCCACACTACATGGACGTGCGGCTGTAGACGGGACCACGGTCCCAGCACCCCACATGGAGGTTGGACGGTGCCTTACTAGCTGACAAGGCCTTCAGCGAAAGGATAGCACGGGCCATAGCGGAGTACACGGAGAACAACCAAAACGGGGAGGTCTCATCCTCCACGTTCTGGGAAGCGCTTAAGGCCGTACTAAGATGGGAAATCATTGCCTTCAAAGCGCAAACACTTAGGGAGGAAAGGGTGGCTGGGCAGAAGCTGGTCGACTCCATACTGGAGGTAGACCGTAAATACTCCGTGGCCCCGACCGTAGAGCTCCTGGCGGAGAGAAAAGAACTACAAAGGAACTTTGACCTGCTCTCCACCAGGAAAGCAGTGCACCAACTCCGCCAGGTGCGCAGGACCCTGTACGAACACGGAGACGAAGCCAGCTGCCTGTTGGCACACCAGCTGAGAAAGCAGGCAGCCACCAGAGAAATTGCACAAATCAGGGGTACCAGAGGCATGTTGGAAACAGAACCAGAGAGGATTAACAAAACCTTCAAGGCCTTCTACCAAGAGCTGTACACCTCAGAGCCCCCAACGGGGAAGGCTGGGATGCACCGGTTCCTTGATGGACTGGACATACCAGTCGTGGGAGAGGGCAGGAAACGGGACCTGGAAGCACCACGAGCACTGGGTGAGAGATCATGGACAGTATCAGCTCCATGCAGACGGGGAAGGCGCCGGGACCGGACGGATTCCCGGCGGACGTCTACAAAAAATTTGTGACAGCACTGGCCCCGCACCTGCGGGAGATGTTCACAGACTCGCTAGCTAGGGGCACACTGCCACCCACGTTAGCACAGGCCTCAATCTCACTGATACCTAAGTAAGACAAAGACCCAATGGAATGTGGGTCATACAGACCCATATCTCTGCTGAACGCAGACGCCAAAATACTGGCCAAAATCCTAGCCAAAAGGCTAGAAGACGGTGTACCTGAGGTGGTCACAGAGGACCAGACGGGCTTCGTCAAAGGTAGACAGCTCACCTCGAACATCAGGCGCCTGCTGAACGTGATAATGACCCCCTCCGGGGAGAGAACACAAGAGGTGATCGTCTCCCTGGATGCAGAAAAGGCCTTCGACAGAGTCGAATGGAAATACCTCATAGAGTTACTGGAGCGGTTCGGGCTTGGAACAGGGTTCACCGCTTGGGTAAAGCTCCTATACAACGCCCCCATGGCGAGTGTACGGACCAACAATACCAACTCTCAATACTTCCAGCTGCACAGGGGCACCAGACAAGGATGCCCACTGTCCCCGCTGCTGTTCGCACTAGCAATCGAACCGCTAGCAATAGCGCTCAGGGCAGCAAAAAATTGGAGGGGCATCTGAAGGGGAGGCAGAGAGCACAGAGTCTCACTCTATGCAGATGATCTGCTCCTCTACATCTCGGACCCACAAAGCAGCATGGACGGAATCATCACGCTCCTGAAAGAGTTTGGAGCCTTCTCGGGCTACAAACTCAACATGAGCAAAAGCGAGATCTTCCCAGTGCACCAGCAAGGGGGGGGGGGGGGCAGCAGTAAAGGTGCTGCCGTTCAAACAAGCCCGAAATAAATTCCGCTACCTGGGGATCCAAATAGCCCATGACTGGAAAGGGATCCACAAATGGAACATCACCAGCCTGGCGGAGGAAGTAAAAAAGGACCTGCAAAGATGGAACACACTCCCACTCTCCCTCGCGGGGAGAGTCCAGATGATCAAAATGAACGTATTGCCCAGGTTCCTCTTCCTGTTTAGATCCATTCCGCTCTACATCCCCAAGGCCTTCTTCAAAGCGCTGGACAAACTTATCATGGAGTTCGTATGGGGGGGGGGGGGGTAAAAATGCTAGGATCCCAAAGAAGGTCCTACAAAAAACAAAATCGGGGGGGGGGGGGTGGCTAGCCCTCCCGAATCTACAATTCTACCACTGGGCGGCAACAGCCGAGCGAGTAAGGGGATGGATCCAGGAGCCAGAAGCCGAGTGGGTGCGTGCGGAGGAGGCCTCCTGCATGGGGACCTCCCTCCGGGCCCTCGCCACGGCAGCACTCCCATCCCCACCCAAAAAACACTCCAGCAGCCCAGTGGTGACAGCCACCCTCCAATCCTGGAACCAACTGCGGCAGCAATTTGGCCTGAACAAAATGTCGGACAAGGCTCCCATCTGCAACAACCATAGGTTCAAACCAGCACTGACTGACGCCACCTTCAAAAGGTGGAGACAGGACGGGGGGACACTGACAGTCAGGGACCTATACACGGACGACAGGATCGCAACACTGGACGAACTGACAGAGAAATTTCGGCTAGCTGGGGGGAACGAGCTACTGTACCTGCAGCTCAAAAACTTCCTATGAAAGGAGACAAGGACGTACCCACAATCGCCACGACAGACACTACCGGAAGACCTACTGGACGCAAGTATCCTAGAGAAAGGGAACTGTAGCGACATGTATGACCGACTGGTAGAAAGGGACGACACCGTACTGGATGCAAGAAGAAGGAAATGGGAGGACGACTTGGGGATGGAGATAGGGTGGGGACTCTGGAGCGAAGCACTGCATAGGGTCAACTCCACCTCCACGTGCGCAAGGCTCAGCCTGACGCAACTAAAAGTGGTACATAGAGCCCACTTAACGAGAAACCGTATGAGTAGGTTCTTCCCGGAGGTGGAGGACAGATGTGAACGGTGCCAAAGAGGCCCGGCCAACCACGCCCACATGTTCTGGTCTTGCCCCAGACTTGTGGAGTACTGGACAGCCTTCTTCGAGGCTATGTCCAAAGTGGTGGGGGTGAGGGTGGAGCCATGCCCGATAGTGGCGGTCTTCGGGGTTTCAGACCAGCCAGATCTATTCCTAGGGAGAAGGGCGGACGCCCTTGCCTTTGACTCCCTGATCGCCCGCCGTAGAATCCTGTTTGGCTGGCGGTCAGCAGCACCGCCCAGAGCTGCAGACTGGCTGGCCGACCTCTCGGAATTTCTCCAAATGGAGAAAATCAAATTCGCCATCCGAGGGTCGGACGACGGCTTCCACAGAACGTGGGAGCCATTCATGCAATTGTTCCAGGACCTGTTTGTGGCCAACGTACAAGAGGAAGAATACTCGGGTGGCCAAGAATCAGGGGAAAATGGACGGGAATCGGGGGAAGGTAGCCGGGGGGGGGGGGGGGGGCTACGTGTTCGTTACGGGGGTTTGATGGCTAGCTAAGGCCCAAAACCAAACTAAATAAATGCCAATAAACATGTGCCTCGGCCATATTGGGGAATGTAAAATATGTATGCCGGCTAAAGGGGGAGGCCACAGTTATTATTACGAAGATGCTTACCTGTAAATATATATGTTAATTTTTGTGTGTTCTTTTTTTTTCTCTCTCTCTAACAATTTGTAATTTGTTCAATATAAAACATGAAAACTGAATAAAAAACATTTATAAAAAAAATAATTGCACCTATATCTTCATGTAATGACCGACTGCATCGCTTTCCATTTATGATTTTACCTCCCGTTTTATTCATTGTAATGTGACTGGGCCTATTCACTGAGCTCTCCTCAGTTACTGTACCCTGTCCTGCCGTCCTTTTTGAATTTTAATTGTGTCTTCTGTGCCTTACACATTCCCCCTTACTGCCTTTTGTTTCAGTCCCCGTTTTACTTCCCTCCGATGTCCTTCATCGGTTCCCATCCCCCTGCCGCATTAGGTTCCAAATGAGAGTGCATCTTATCTCGAAGGATTATTTCCAATAATTTCCCTTCCACTGACGTAAGGCTCACCAGCATTCAATTTCCTTGACTATCGCTGATTCATTTCTTAAATAATGAACAACTTTGGCTACTTTACAGTCCTCTGGAACCTGTAGCCAATCAGGAGACAAACATTACTCTCAAGGCCCCAGTAATTTCCTCCCTTGCCTCCCACAGTATTCTGGGGTCGTTCCCATCAGACCATGGGGACTGATCTGCTTTAATGCATTTTAAGATGCCGAATATCACCTCTTTATTAATACCAACAAGAGTCTGAATATCCACACACTCTGCCTTATACTCATCAACCTAGTCCTTCTCTTTGGTGAATACTGAGGCAAAGTGTTTAGTATCTCTACAATTTCCTCTGCTTCCATACATAGATTCCCTCCAATATCCTTGCATGGACCAATCCTTTCTCTGGCTACCCTCTTGCTCTTTACATATGTTTAAAATGCCTGAGGATTTTTCTTAATCGTGTTTCCCAAACGGTATTTGGGGCAGCACGGTAGCATAGTGGTGAGCACAATTGCTTCACAGTTCCAGGATCCCAGCTTCGATTCCAGGCTTGGGTCACTGTCTGTGTGGAGTCTGCACGTTCTTCCCGTGTATGCGCGGGTTTCCTCCGGGTGCTCTGGTTTCCCCCCACAGTCCAAGGATGTGCAGGTTAGGTGGATTGTCCAAAATTGCCCTTGGTGTTGGGTGGGGATGCTGGGTTGTGGGGATACGGTGGAGGTGTTGAACTTGGGTGGGGTGCTCTTTCAAGAAGCTGGTGTAGACTCGATGGGCTGAAAGGCCTCCTTCTGCACTGTAAATTCTATGATATTCCATGACACCTTTTAGCCCTCCCAACTCCTACCTTAAGTTATTTCCTTTCTTTAAATATTCTTCAAGGGCTTCAGCTTTCCTAAGCCTTTCAGACCGTACGAATGCCTCCTTTTACTTTTTGGCAAGGATCACAATATCCCTCGTTATCCAGGGTTCCCGATAGTTGCCACCCTTATCTTTCTTCCTCACAGGTATCTGACGGTCCTGAATTCTAATAATCTGATATTTGAAAGCCTCCCATATGTCGGATACTGATTTTCCCTCAAACAGCCTCGCACAGTCAGCACTTTCCAGATCCTGCCTAATGCTGTTGTAATTAACCTTCCTCCAGTCTGACATCTTCATCTGAGGACCAAAGAACAAAGGGAACAAAGAAAAATTACAGCACAGGAAAAGGGCCTTTGGCCCTACCAGCATGCGCCGATCCAGGACCTCTATCTAAAACCGTCGCCTATTTTCTCAGGATCTGTATCCCCCTGCTCCCTGCCCATTCATGTATCTGTCCAGATACATATTAAATGACGCTATCGTGCCTGCCTCTGCCACCTCCGCCGGTAATGCATTCCAGGCACCCACCACCCTCTGCGGAAAGAACTTTCCACGCATATCTCCCTTAAACTTTGCCCCTCTCACCTTGAATTCGTGCCGCCGAGTAATTGAGTCCCCCACTCTGGGTAAAAGCTTCTTGCAATCCACCCTGTCTATAGCTCTCATGATTTTGTGATTTTCAATGAGGTCCCCTCTCAACCTCGGTCTTTCTAATGAAAATAATCCTAATCTACTCAACCTCTCTACATAGCTAGCACCCTCCTTACCAGGCAACATCCTGGTGAACCTCCTCTGCACCTTCTCCAAAGCATCCACACCCTTTTGGTAACGTGGCGACCAGAACTGTATGCAGTATTCCAAATGTGGCCGAACCAAAGCCTTACACAACTGTGACATGACCTGTCAACTCTTGTACTCAATACCCCTTCCGATGAAGGAAAGCATGCTGTATGCCTTCTTGACCACTCTATCAACCTGCACAGCCACCTTCAGGTACAATGGACCTGAACACCCAGATCTTTCTGGGTTCTGGGATCAATTTTCTCAGGGCTTTTTCATTTACCGTATAGTTCGCTCTTGAATTGGGTCTTCAAAAATGTATCACCCCGCATTTGCCCGGATTGAACTCCGTCTGCCACTTCTCCGCCCAACTCTCCAATCTATCTATATTCTGCTGTATTCTCTGACAGTCCTTTCACTATCTTCTGCTCCACCAATCTTAGTTTTATCTGAAAACTTGCTAATCAGACCACCTATACCTTCCTCCAGATCATTTATGTCCATCACAAACAGCAGTGGCCCCAGCACGGATCCCTGTGGAACACCAGTGGTCACAGTTCTCCATTTTGAGAAACTCCCTTCCACTCTTACTCTCTGTTCTCCTGATGTCCAGCCAGTTCTTTATCCATCTAGCTAGTACACCTTGGACCCCATGAGACTTCACTTTCTCCATCAGCCTACCATGGGGAACCTTATCAAATGCTTTACTGACGTCCATATATATGACATCTACAGCCCTTCCCTCGTCAATCAACTTTGTCACTTCCTCAAAGAATTCTATTAAGTTGGTAAGACATAATATTCCCTGCACAAAACCATGTTGCCTAACACTGATAAGCCCATTTGCTTCCAAATGGGAATAGATCCTAAATCTCAGTATCTCTACAGTATCTCTACAGCAGTTTACCTACCACTGACGTCAGGCTCACCACTCTATAATTACCTGGATTATCTCTGATACCCTTCTTAAACAAGGGGAACATATTAGCAATTCTCCAGTCCTCTGGTACCTCATCCGTGTTCAAGGATGCTGCAAAGATATCTGTTAAGGCCCCAGCTATTTCCTTTCTCACTTCCCTCAGTAAACTGGGCTAGATCCCATCCGGACCTGGGAACCTACCCACCTTAATGCCTTTTAGAATACCCAACATATCCTCCTTCCTGATGCCGACTGACCTAGAGTAATCGAACATCCATCCCCAACATCAACATCCGTTAAGTCCCTCTTCTCGGTGAATACCGATGCAAAGTACTCATTAAGAATCTCACCTATGTTCTCTGACTCCACGCAAAACTTTCCTCCTTTGACCTTGAGTGGGCCAACCCTTGGTATAGTTACCCTCTTGTTCCCTATATCTGAATAAAAGGCTTTGGGATTTTCCATAACCCTGTTTGCTAAAGATGTTTCATGACTACTTTCTTGACTACTCTTGATTCCTCGTTTCAGTTTGGTCGCCTCGACCTTATGTATGCTTCTTTTTTCCTCTTAGCTAGTCTCACAATTTCACCTGTCATCCATGGTTCCCTAATCTTGCCATGTATATCCCTCATTTTCACAGGGGCATGTCTGTCCTGCACTCTAACCAACCTCTCTTTAAAAGCCTCCCACATATCAAATGAGTATTTACCTTCGAACAGCTGCTCCCAATCCCCATTCCCCAGCTCCTGCCGAATTTTGGTATAGTTGGCCCTCCCCCAATTTAGCACTCTTCCTTTAGGACCACTCTCTTCTTTGTCCATGAGTATTCTAATACTTAAGGAATAGTGATCACTATTCCCAAAGTAATCACCGACGGAAACTTCAGCCACCTGGCCGGGCTCATTCTCCAACACCAGGTTCAATTTGGCCTCTTCCCGAGTTGGACTATTTACACACTGCTCTAGAAAACCATCCTGGATGCATCTTACAAATTCTGCTCCAACTAGACCTCCAACACTAAGTGTATCCCAGTCAATGTTGGGAAAATTAAAATCTCCTATTACCACCACCCTGTTGCTCCTAGATCTTTCCATAATCCGTTTACATATTTGTACCTCTGTCTCACGCTCGCTGTTGGGAGGTCTGTAGTATAGCCCCAACATTGTTACCGCACCCTTCCTATTTCTGCCAATATCGCCTCACTGCTCGAGTCCTCTATAGTCCTTCAGCACAGCTGTGATATCCTCTCTGATCAGTAAGGCACCTCCTCCACCCCTTTTACCTCCCTCTCTCTCCCGCCTGAAGCATAGATATGCTGGGATATTTTGTTGACAATCATGCCCTTCCCTCACCCAAGTCTCAGTAATAGCAATAACATCATACTCCCAGGTACTAATCCAAGCCCAAAGATCATCTGCCTTACTTACTACACTTCTTGCATTAAAACAAATGCACTTCAGACCACCAGTCCCTTTGCCTTCATCATCTGCTCCCTGCCTACTCTTCCCCTTAGTCACGCTGACTTCATGACCTAGTTACTTACAGGCTTTAGGTACTACCTCCTTACTGTCCACTAACCTCCTCATTTGGATCCCACCTCCCTGCCACATTAGTTTAAAGTGTTGCTCGTTCTGGTGAGTGCGCTTTATACTCAATTGGCTCTGTTTTATTACTTAGCTCTAGAGTCGCCAGGTTCAAGTTCAAGTTCAGATCAATGACTCAATGCACCAATTAATAAGGATCAAATCAAAACACGTTTATTAATACACAGTTAATCGCTACTCATGCATACAATACTAAAAGACTCGGCTATTCCTACCACTAACAGGCCAATATTTATCTGGATAAGGGAACCCACTGGATCAGGGAACAATGGCCTCTTGTTCTGTCCTGAGACTGCAGGCTTCCCAGTTGGTCCGGGCTAAGGGGTCAGGAGTGTCTATTCTCGTAGCGTGCGTTGGTTGGACACTTACCTGTCGGTGTAGCTGTTGGCCAGGCTGCTGGAAAGGTGTTCTGCTGGGAGGGCCGGCTAAGAGAACGAACTGGACTTGGGGCTTGACTTTTATAGGTCCCGGGGCTTCGCGCCCTGTTGGGCGGACCTCGAGCTTACAGTCAATCGATTGGATCTCATACCAATCGATTGGTATGAATCCCCCCAGTACTGAGGCTGTCCCTCGATCGCGGGGCGGTTCTTCCTGGCTTGTTTTTCTCCTTTGTTTCAGACTCCCATTGGCGCCGGGAAGTCTGACCTGCTATAGAATGTCCCAAATGTAGCTAATCGTTGTATCCATTGTTCCCGGGGATCGCTTAATTAATATGCAAACTGCTGGTTTCGGTGCTGTCTGCTTTCTTTGCAGGCAGAATACACAGGAAGATCCTGTAACCTGCTTGTCTTTTGTAACCTCCTGGGGTGACCACTGCCCAAACACAAAATGGAAGATTGCAGGGAATGTAAAAAACAAGCAGCTTGCAGAGTGCTTGCATATTTGGACTGCTGCAGAAACCAGTTTGCCTGTTGCTGAAACCAGACAGCACTATAAAAAGAAACAGTTAGCATATTAATGAGGCGATACCGGGCGATCCCCAGGCACCAAAGAAACAAGTTAACACTAATCGATACATTGAATGGAAGACCAGACTTTTCTGCACCAAAGAAGCCCAAAACAATGAGCCCCAAGGACCACCCCTGTGATCGAGCAACTGCCCCGCTATTTGGGAATTCAAATCAATCGATTGGGAAGAAACCCAATCGATTACAAGAGTATAGAGGGTCCGCCCAGGTGGGCGCAAGACCCCGAGAGGAGTATAAGACAGAGAAGGTGACCCCAGCTCTCTCTCCCTACAAGCCACTCCTCGACTAGCTCTCTGTCAGCCTCTCCTTGACCAGCTAGCTCTCCCAGCAGAACACCGTTGCAGCAGAGGAACCTTGAGGAGGATAGGTCTGGAAAAGCAGCCGCCAGCAAGTAAGTGTCACAATGCACGCTACGGGAATAGACACTCCTGACCCCTTTAGACCATAACCACTGGAAGCCTGCGGACCTTGGACAAAGCTAGAAACCGTTGTTCCCTGATCCGGCAGTTCCCTTATCCAGATAAGTATTTGGCCTAGTAGTGGTAGGATTAGTCTAGTCTTATAGTTATATGCATGATTAGTTGATTATTGTAATATAATAAACGTGTCTTGTTCGAACTTAGTAATTGGTGTATGGTTTTATTGCTTTGAACTTGACCTTGAAACCTGTGGTGGTATCTTAACGATACCTGGCGACCCCAAAGCTAACGAACGAAACAGAGCTAAATTGAGTGTGAAGCACACTCACCCAGAAGGAGCAACATTTAGTGGTGACATCCGACGGGACTCGATTAGAAGTGCCCCCCCCCCCCCCCAACTCCGAGAGAACCCAGAAATTTGAATCTGAAATCCAATTGGGAAAAGGAAAAACCACAAGTGTTCAAGTAGTTCAAACCAATAATCATAATTCGGAAGTGTGTTGTTGCATGCGTAACTAACAAGGTGGTAAGGTAAAACCGAGAGATTTTTGTTGCGACAAACTGTCGGGAGTTTTATACGTCGGAACATAGCGAAAGCCGTACCCATATTTTATAAGCATTGCCTTATTATCCCTCGTTGCAAATTAAAAGAGAGCATAGGAGAAAAAGAAATGGCCATGCAGGCAATGGAACGCCTCATGAACCCAGAGCAGTTCGTGGTCGCAGAGGCCAACAGTAGCAGAGTAGGTCAGTGTCCCGTTTGGGAGCTGGAACTCAGGAAGTACCTCAAAGGGAAAGGATGGCCCCTTTGGAATGAATTTTGTGTGAATGAGGAGATAGGTCCCGGGAGTATAGGACATACTTGGTGGGAGAACCTATCTCAAATTCATAAAAAGAGTTTAGGTAAAGCACGGAAGCTGGTGGCAATTGTGTCCTGCTTGCCACAATTGCGAGGCACAGAGGAGGTCGTCAGGACGCTCCGAGCAGAGTTAGAGGAGAAGAACAGAATGAGCAAAGTGGATGTCAGGGACATCGATAAGGAAAATATAGGATTGAGACAACGTCTGGCAGATAAGGATAGAGAGGTGGATGATGCCAAGAGGGCACATCAGTCTTGTCTAGCCCATCTGAGCAGTTCCCAAGTTCAATATGAAAAGGCCAATCAAGATGTGCAGCGTGCAGTCCTGATAAGAGAAGAGTCAGAAAAGCAGGTAGAGACACTGAAGAAGCAGTGTAGCGACCTAAAGGCAGCTTTAAGGGCACTCCATGCTGCCACCACTGAGCAAAGGCAAAGCACAGTGGACCACGCTAAATGCAGGAAGCAGATTGCGCAGCTGCAATCTCTGCTTTCTGTGCAGAACGGCTTCCAATAGACATTTGGGACACAGTTAGAAGAAGAAAATGCCCCAGATTGGCAGGAATTGCAGGAGACAGCCCAGCGATATGTTCAGGGAACATGTGCGCCAGCAGCGCAGCAGAAAAGGAAAGCGCCCCAACCCCTCCAGAGATCAGATAGCACCCGCACCAATGAACCCAGTCACCACCCAAAGAAAAGCAACCACAGAAGGCGCACCCGAGATCACGTACACCACTCCCTTAACCATAACACAACTAAGGGAAGGGTGTGAGAAAATCACCCCGTTCCTCCCCACTTCAGACCCCCACCAATTATTCGCACGAGTGAAACAGCAGGCGACCATGTACAGCCTGGATGAGCGAGAGCAGGTTAAGCTCACAGTTTTGAGTTCAGACTCATCGGTAGTAGCAGCCCTCTCCGACCCACAGAACGTTGGAGGAGGCACCCTCGAAGAGATGCATACAGCTATTTTAGATGCGATAGGGTACAACAGAGGAGATCCAGTCGAAGGCCTAAATAAGTGTAGGCAGAAAAAAACCGAGCCCTTCACAGCATTCGCAGGAAGGCTGTGGATTCATTTCACTGCCGTTTTTGGAGATTTAGACCGCGCACATTTAACCCGAGATAATATGGTTAAATGGACCCGCACAATCATCTCCCACGCCACAGATGCAGGACAGAATGTCTGCAGCAATTATGACCCCTCAGAAGAGGCCCATAATGAAAAATGGGTATTGAAAAGATTGTCCCGCGCTTGGGAGCAATCTGTCCATGACAAGGTAACTGTAAGGAAGCCCGAAGAAGCTCAGGCTGCAGAAGATATTCAGGCAGTGAGAGCGCACCAAAACCCCGCATGGGTAAATGAGGGAAAGAACAGCCCCCCACAGAAGTCACAGAAATGTTATAACTGCGGACAGTTAGGGCATTTTACCTGGGAATGCAACGGCCCGCAGAAATCTCAGAGAGGCCAGCAGACAGGCACTCTGAACAGGAACAAAGTTAAGCCTATCCACAGTATAGGGACGCAGTCAGGACAGACCAATGTGGACGGAACAGACTGACGGTGTTCGGGCTCCCCCACTTGGGTCTGTGACACCCTCTGGGACACACCCGGAAGATCGCTGGTCAGGGCGAAAATTCGGGGAAAGCCCATAGAATTACTTTGGGACACAGGACGGTCCCGCACCACAATTAATTCCTCCACTACACCACAGGCAGACACGTGGCCCACTACAGCTTCAATAACACTCAGCGGCTTTACAGGCCACTCGCAGCAGGGACACATTTAGGGGCCTCACGGTAGCATGGTGGTTAGCATCAATGCTTCACAGCTCCAGGGTCCCAGGTTCGATTCCCGGCTGGGTCACTGTCTGTGTGGAGTCTGCACGTCCTCCCCGTGTGTGCGTGGGTTTCTTCCGGGTGCTCCGGTTTCCTCCCACAGTCCAAAGATGTGCGGGTTAGGTGGATTGGCCATGCTAAATTGCCCGTAGTGTAAGGTTAATGGGGGGATTGTTGGGTTACGGGTATACGGGTTACGTGGGTTTAAGTAGGGTGATCATTGCTCGGCACAACATCGAGGGCCGAAGGGCCTGTTCTGTGCTGTACTGTTCTATGTTCTATGTTCTATTACAGCCCCTGTATCAATCCAACTAGGGAATATCTCCACCAGACACCCCATTGTTTTAGTTAATCTGCCCCGCACAGCAGAACACATACTGGGCATTGACTTTATGAATGCCCACAGCCTGTCGTTCGACCCAGTCAATCAGTGTGTCTGGCGAATGGCGAAATCTGACAGAGCACCCGCAACTCTCACAGTAGGAGAGTATGCAAACAGGATTAGCGCTGTAGGCGACTTTTCTTTTGACCGGACCACACTTAGCACGGACAAACAGGTTAGGGCAGTATTAAACAGACACAGGACAGCATTTGCCAGTTACCGGCATGACTGCGGCAGAATGACTGGACAAGTTCAAGTTACAGGACCTGACCCGAGACCACAGAGACAGTACTGATTTCCCCTAGAAGCAGAGGGAGAAATTGGATAAGTTATAGAGAGCTTATGAGAGCAGGGTGTACTTAGGACAGTAGCCTCAACTAATAATGCAACTATTTGGCCAGTGAGGAAGCCCGATGGATCATGGCGTCTGACCATTGATTATCGGGAACTCAACAAAGTTACCCCAGC
Source organism: Scyliorhinus canicula (assembly GCF_902713615.1). NCBI lineage: Eukaryota > Metazoa > Chordata > Chondrichthyes > Carcharhiniformes > Scyliorhinidae > Scyliorhinus > Scyliorhinus canicula. The sequence goes on along the minus strand of NC_052172.1, from coordinate 2,118,479 downwards.
AGTAGCCCCCACGGTAGCAACAAGTCCTGAGACCATGCTCAAGCAGGGACTCCACTCCAAATATTTCACGGTATTGGACATTAGCAACGGCTTTTGGTCAATCCCATTGGCAAAGGCGTGCCAGTACAAATTTCTCTTCACATTTAAAGGACAACGGTACACGTGGACATGCCTCCCACAAGGATTCCACAATTCCCCCTCCATTTTCCACCGACAGCTGGCAAATGGACTAGCAAATGTTTCCCGACCCGAATGTCTGGTACAGTATGTGGACGACCTATTACTGCAGACAGACACCAAGGCAGAGCACATCACGCTTCTGTCCGAACTCCTGGAACTTCTGAGATCAATCGGATGTAAGGTTAACCCCAGAAAGGCCCAAATCTTGGAGAATCAAGTGATGTATTTGGGTACAGTCATCACACACGGCAAACGCGAGATCGAGTTCAAAAGAATTGACTCGATCATCAAATTGCCCCTTCCCCAAAATGTTTCAGCCCTCTGGTCGTTTTTAGGACTGGTTGGGTATTGTCGGAACCATATCGATGGTTTTGCGACCAAGGCAGCCCCACTATCAGACCTCCTTAAGAAAGGAGCCCCTTGGGAATGGCTTCCGCAGCATACAGAGGCTGTGGAAGAGTTAAAGAAAGCCCTTAGCGCAGCACCCGAGCTACAAGTTCCAGACCCAATCTCCCCCTATGCAATTGAGGTAGCTAGCACCGATCTGACCCTCTCGGTTTTGCTCCTTCAGAAACGGCACGAGCAGCTACGACCAGTGGCTTATGCCTCACGGCTGTTAGACCCCGTGGAGCAAGGTTACTCAGCCTGCGAAAGGTACCTGCTCGCGGTGTTCTGGGCAGTATAATACTTCTCTTACATTACCGGACTCAACCCCATCACCATTTTGACCGAACACAACCCCGGACGACTGAAGGACGGTTCAGTGAGCCAGATAAGAGCAGCTAGGGGGACATAACAGTTAAAAGGACCAAGACACACACATTTTTAGCGGACAACCTACAGTATCCAGGACAACCCCATGAATGCGAAATCGTAGCACCCCGACACAACACAGGACCCTTCATTGCTCATAACCCTAACCCCCCCCCCCCCCCCCGGAAGATAGGGAATTCAAGCCAGAACCCCCAGCACACAGACACGTGTGCCCCATTGAAGATATATGTGGACGGTTCATCCACAGTTTTAGATGGCAAACGCATTACAGGATGCGGTATTTATGTGGAAGATGCGTAGGGACGCTCTAGAGGAGATATCACTAAAGTTACCTGGACACTTAGGCGCGCAGGCAACAGAGCTTGCGGCCATTGCATACATAGTGGACCACCCAGATTCGTTCCCCAGCCCAGCAGACATATATTCGGACAGTCTATATTTATGTAACAGCTTCACAGATTTTTTACCCCTGTGGAGGACAAGAGGTTTTGTCTCTGCGGACGGGAAGCCCCTTCCATCAGCCCTATTACTCCGCCATATCCTAGAAAAGGCAAAGGATAGGACATATGGCATTATCAAGGTTAGAAGCGACCATCGATCATCCCCCCCTGGAAATGTGAAAGCCGACTGCGAGGTCATTTTTGGACACCCCCAGCTAGCGTACCAGCTAGCGCCCCTGTGAGTTCAGTTCAGGTCTCACAGACAGACATAGAAGATTTAGTGCAGGCACAGAAGCAGGAAGCAAATCTCTGGGAGATTTTAAATGGAAACTCTGTGGCCCAGTATGACAAATTCAAACACGCTTTGACAACACATGAGTGTGTGATTATCAAAGACCAGTTGTATGTGGTTCCTGAGAAGGACAGGAATCAAATGATTGCCTTATCCCATGATGGTCAGGGACACCAAGGGATCGCCCCTACCAGTGCCCACCTTCGGCAGCTCTGTTGGTGGCCTAATTTAAGAGACGATGTAACGCACTACATCGAGAACTGTTTAATTTGTGCGCAGAATAACCCAGAGAGGTATTCAAAGAAGGCACAACTCAGCCACACTCGCCCCGTTAATGGCCCCTGGACTAACCTCCAGATCGATTTTACAGGTCCATTGCCCCCTTGCAGGAATGGCTATAAATATGTTCTGGTGGTCATAGACACGTTTACGAAATGGGTAGAGGCATTCCCAACTCGTACAAACACTGCAAAGACAGCTGCAAAGATCCTGACCCACCACATTTTTACTAGATGGGGACTCCCCAGAAGTATTGAATCAGATCAGGGATCTCATTTTACAGGACGGGTCATGAAGAACGTCCTGACCATATTCGGCATCAAACAAAATTTTCACATTGCGTATCACCCCCAGTCAAGCGGGATAGTGGAACGCATGAATCGGACTCTAAAATCGACCCTTAGAAAGATGGTACAAGAGAACAATTCCACTTGGGATTCAGCGCTCCCATTCGCACTAATGTTTATAAGAAATACTGTTTCATCATCAACAGGTTTCACCCCACACACACTCATGACCGGACGCCCTATGAAAGATTCAGAATTCATTTTAGGACTCGACATGACCAGCCCAGAAGTGACGGCTCTCACACACGAGAAAGCAGTAAAACAATTAGTTGAGACTGTAAGGTCTGCTCAGCTAGCAGCTGCAGTAAAATTGGGTAGAAGGCGAAAACAGAGCAAGGGCTGTTTCAACAAAAATGTCCACACCACAGAATTTCAGGTTGGGCAACAGGTGATGTTATCTGTTTATAACCCCAGCACGTTTTTGGCCCCAAAATTTTCCGGCCCATACTCAATTTCGGACAAAATCAGCCCGTCAGTATATAGGATAAAGTACCCAAACGGTAGGACTGCGTGGTTCCATATTAACCAGTTAAAGGCTTATGGAACACAATCAAACCACTCCCACCATGTCCTGCTAGACGCAGCAGAACACCTCACCCCGCCCACAAGAGACACATTACCACTCTCCCCCTCACAGACCAGCTCCACATCGGACTCGACCTCGACTCCACCCACTGACTTCAGACCACGCCCCGAAACGCCAACAAGCTGCCACAGCAGAGACAGCGACTGTGACTCGGACGACAGCCACAGCACGCCCCTCTACTGCCCAGATTCCACAGCCACCACACACCACACCTACGACACCGACTACAGTGATTTAGAGATCACTTACATTAAAAATCCAGACCCACACCCAAACCCACAGCCCAATTATGACGAACCAGACACCCTTCATTCAAATTTAGACCCCACGAATTGGCACAGGGACAATTCATGGCGACTTGTCCGAAATGACGAGAGTGACCCCCGGTCACACAATGCTAACATTGCATGCCTGATCCATACAAGGATATGGGATCCGGGAGAAGAGGATGACTCTGAGTCTGACTCCCGACACGGCAACCCCTTTGCGACCCTGTTCGCAGAGACTGAAGAGAAGTGAGGTGTCCAGATGATGTAAAAAGAGGAACCACTTGAGAGATAAACGGTATCCTTTCTGATGGAACCTGCACGCATGTTTAGACGTCTGTTTGTATGTTAAGTGTTTGATATGGAGATTGGCCACTCGCTTTTCAGCTGACAAGCTTGTGACCACCTCACATGCACGTTAGTTTAAGAAAGCACAACAGCGCCTATACTTCCTCAGGAATCTAAGGAAATTCGGCATGTCCACATTAACCCTTATCAACTTTTACAGATGCACCATAGAAAGCATCCTATCGGGCTGCATCACAGCCTGTTATGGCAACTGCTCAGCCCAGGACCGCAAGGAACTTCAGAGAGTCGTGAATACCGCCCAATCCATCACACGAACTTGCCTCCCATCCATTGATTCCATCTACACCTCCCGCTGCCGGGGGAAAGCGGGCAGCATAATCAACTGGCTCAACTCCCACATGGCTTACTCACTTTTCCAACTTCTTCCATCGGGCAGGAGATTCAGAAGTCTGAGAACACGCACAAACAGACTCAAAAACAGCTTCTTCCCCACTGTCACCAGACTCCTAAATGACCCTCTTATTGACTGACCTCATTAACACTACACCCTGTATGCTTCAACCGATGCCAATGCTTATGTATATACAAGACATTGTATATCTTGTGTAGCCCTATTATGTATTCTCATGTATTTTCTTGTATTTTCTTGAATTTTGTTTAATTCCCTTTTCTAATGATCTGTTGAGCTGCTTGCAGAAAAATACTTTTCACTGTACCTCGGTACACGTGACAATAAACAAATCCAATCCAATCCAATCCAAGTTTGTCTGCCGATATTTCTAAGAACTTGACTCAGCTGCAATGTCTGGAGCCCAACTTAAGGCCCTTCACCCCACTATTCACCCCATCTTGGCTCCCCCTTTTTTTTAGGTGCCCCTCTATTCTGGGAATAGAGGCTGCAATTCAACAATGAATACATTCATGCCCGTTCGTTCCGGTCGCTCAGGCAGTGGAGAAACGGCACTGAGGACCCGTCCTGTCTGAGGACCCCCCTTGGTCAGCTAAGCTCGGGTACAGCACAGCACGCCCTACCCGGGGATTCCACCCAAATCTTACCTGTCGCGGCCCATACGCAACTCATTCGACTTTTCTCATTTCTAAAGTTTGGTTTCATTTCGTTTAAGGTAGCCCTTCGGTTACCATTCCTTATGCTATTTACATCCAGGAACATTTGGATGGTAAATCGCAAAACCTGTGAGACAGCTCGCTGTGGCAAAGTTGTTAAGTGTATGACTGGTCCTAAATTCGCTTTTGAAAGAGAAATGAGGGGAGTCACAGGGTGTGACTTAGCCATTCATTTAAGGGACAATTGGAATGAGAGGACAGATACACTAACATTACAGGTATTAAACGCTTCATTGACAGATACTGTGCTTGATCCCATAGCTTTTGAACGTTCGAAGGAAGGATCAGAGCAAGATCAGCAATACAGAAGGCCTGAAGGAAGAAAAGAACGAAGACCGAGATGATGAACTACATGCTTTTAGTTACTGTTTTTGTATTTTTGCACGTGGACGCAAACCATTTTTCACCTCTGACCCCCGCCGTTAATGTTTCCCACACACCGACTTCTCAAAGCCCAGTAATGAACAGCAATGACCAGACCTGGTGCACAAGATTCATGAACTGGTACTCATTTTCATACGTCATTGAATTACTTTTGGTGATAGCCGTTCTCTGCATCATAGTGCAGACCCTTCGGTTAAGAAAATGGAGAAGGAGAGCCTCCCGCTCTTGCGCCTCAACCATTTACAGAGTGCAATCCCCTATTTTCGGATTCCACCACTCCCCCCAACCCCTTGATGTGTAATAAAGGATTTAATTTGATTTGATGTTGTAAATAAAGACCTTTCTGATGTTTGTAATGTTCTGAGCTCGACTGTCGAGTCAGAAATGGATTGTAATAATGATAAATGTTTTAAGTAGTTAGAATGTTTAAATCTGTTAGAGAGATGAATGCATCTCTTCTAGGGTGCCTCCTCCAACGTTCTGTCGGTCTGGAAGGGCTGCTACCACTGAGAGGTCTAGACTTAAAACGGTGAGCTTCACCTCCTCACGCTCATCCAGGCCGTACATGGTCGCCTGTTGCTTTACTCTCGTGAAGAATTGGTGGGGGTCTGAGGTGGGGAGGAACGGTGTGATTTTGGCACACACATCCCGTAATTGGGTCACGGTTAAGGGGGTGGTGTAAGTGAAATCTGGTGTGCCGTCTGCGGATGCTTTGCGTTGGGTGGTGACTGGATTCATGGGTGCGGGTGCTATCTGTTCTGTGGGGGGTTGGGGTGCTTTCCTCTTCTGTTGCGTTTCTAGTGCACATGTTCCCTGAACATATTGCTGTGCTGTCTCATTCAATTCCTGCCAATCTGGGCCATTTTCTTCATCTAAATGTGTCCCAAATGTGGTTTGGAACCCATTTTGAACAGAAATCAGAGCTTGTAGGTTCGCAATTTACTTTTGGCATTTAGCCTGGTCCACTGTGCTTTGCCTTTGCTCAGTGGTGGCAGCATGGAGTGCTCTTAAAGCTGCCTTCAGGTCGCTGCATTGATTTTGCAATGCCTCTACCTGCTTCTTAGTTTCCTCTCTTATCAATGATGTGGAGATGCCGGCGTTGGACTGGGGTGAGCACAGTAAGAAGTCTTACAACACCAGGTTAAAGTCCAACAGGTTTGTTTCAAACACGAGCTTTCGGAGCACGGCTCCTTCGTCAGGTGAATGGAAAGGCTTGTTCCAGAAATGTTTATATAGACACAGTCAGAGATGCCCCGGAATGCGAGCACCTGCAGGCAATCAAATCATCAAAGATGCAGAGAGAGAGGTAACTCCAGGTTAAAGAGGTGTGAATTGTCCCAAGCCAGTTCAGTCGGTAGGCCTCTGCAAGTCCAGGCTTGTTGGTGGGGGCCGAATGTAATGCGACATGAATCCCAGATCCCGGTTGAGTCCGCATTCATGCGTGCGGAACTTAGCTATAAGTTTTTGCTCAGCAATTTTGCGTTGTCGCGTCTCCTGAAGGCCTCCTTGTAGAATGCTGACCCGGAGATCAGAGGCTGAATGTCCTTGACTGCTGAAGTGTTCCCCAACTGGAAGGGAACAGTCCTGCCTGTTGATAGTCGCACGATGCCCGTTTATTCGTTGTCGCAGTGTCTGCCTTCAGAACAGCAACCACAACACCACAAAACCCTGCCAGGGTAATCTCTGCAAGACATGCCAGATCATCGACATGGACACCACCATTACACGTGGAAACACCACCCACCAGGTACGCGGCGCATACTCGTGCGACTCGACCAATGTAGTCTACCTCATACGCTGCAGGAAAGGATGTCCCGAAGCGTGGTACATTGGCGAGACCATGCAGACACTGCGACAACGAATAAACGGGCATCGTGCGACTATCAACAGGCAGGACTGTTCCCTTCCAGTTGGGGAACACTTCAGCAGTCAAGGACATTCAGCCTCTGATCTCCGGGTCAGCATTCTACAAGGAGGCCTTCAGGAGACGCGACAACGCAAAATTGCTGAGCAAAAACTTATAGCTAAGTTCCGCACGCATGAATGCGGACTCAACCGGGATCTGGGATTCATGTCGCATTACATTCGGCCCCCACCAACAAGCCTGGACTTGCAGAGGCCTACCGACTGAACTGGCTTGGGACAATTCACACCTCTTTAACCTGGAGTTACCTCTCTCTCTGCATCTTTGATGATTTGATTGCCTGCAGGTGCTCGCATTCCGGGGCATCTCTGACTGTGTCTATATAAACATTTCTGGAACAAGCCTTTCCATTCACCTGAAGAAGGAGCCGTGCTCCGAAAGCTCGTGTTTGAAACAAACCTGTTGGACTTTAACCTGGTGTTGTAAGACTTCTTACTGTGCTCTCTTATCAAGACTGCGTGCTGCATATCCTGATAAGCCTTTTCGTACTGTTTTTGGGAGCTGCTTAAGTGCACCAGACAAGGCTGGTGTGCCCTCTTGGCATCATCCACCTCTACATCTTTTGCTGCAAGCCTCCGTCTCAACTCTACATTCTCTCTTTCGACATCACTGACGTCCACTTTACTCATTCTATTTCTTTCCTCTAAATCTGCGCGGACCGTCCTGACAACCTCCTCTGTGCCTCGCAATTGTGCCAAGCAGGACACGATTGCCATCGGCTTACATGCTTTACTCAAACTCTTTTTATGTATCTCACACAGGTTCTCCAACCAAGTATGTCCTATTTTCCCGGGACCTGTTTCCTCATTCGAACAGAATTCGCTCCAAAGGGGCCATCCTTTCCCTTTGAGGTATTTTCTGATCTCCAGTTCCCAAACAGGACACTGTCCTACTCTGCTGCTGGTCGCAGCGACCATGAATTCCTGGGGGTGCATGAGGCGTTCCATTGCCTGCATGGCCATCTCTCCTATCTCAATGCTCTCTCTTAAATTTAGAACAAGGAATGCTAAGGCGGGGTTATAAAGTACGGGTACGGCTTTCGCTAATTTCCGAAGTATAAACTCCCGACAGTTTATCGCATCAAATCTCTCGGTTTTACCTTATAACCCTGTTAGCTACGCATGCAAAAACACAATTCCGAATTATGAGGGTTGATGTGAACTACTTGAACACTGGTGGTTTTTCCTTTTCCCAATTAGATTTCTGATTCAAATTGCTGGGTTCTCTCGGAGTGGGGGGGCCACTTCTACTCGAGTCCCGTCAGAGGTCGCCACTAAATGTTGCTCGTTCTGGTGAGTGCGCTTTACACTCAATTGGCTCTGTTTTATTACTTAGCTCTAGAGTCGCCAGGTATCTTTATGATACCACCACGAGGTTTAAATTCAAGTTCAGATCAATGACTCAATACACCAATTAGTAAGGTTCAAATCAAAACACGTTTATTAACAGACAGTTAATCGCTACTCATAGAACAGTACAGCACAGAACAGGCCCTTCGGCCCTCAATGTTGTGCCGAACAATGATCACCCTACTTTAAACCCACGTAACCCGTATACCCGTAACCCAACAATCCCCCCATTAACCTTACACTACGGGCAATTTAGCATGGCCAATCCACCTAACCCGCACATCTTTGGACTGTGGGAGGAAACCGGAGCACCCGGAGGAAACCCACGCACACACAGGGAGGACGTGCAGACTCCACACAGACAGTGACCCAGCCGGGAATCGAACCTGGGACCCTGGAGCTGTGAAGCATTGATGCTAACCACCATGCTACCGTGAGGCCCCAAATACAATATGGATACAATACTAAAAGACTCGGCTATTCCTGCCACTAACAGGCCAATATTTATCTGGATAAGGGAACCCACTGGATCAGGGAACAATGGCCTCTTGTTCTGTCCTGAGACTGCAGGCTTCCCAGTTGGTCCGGGCTAAGGGGTCAGGAGTGTCTATTCTCGTAGCGTGCGTTGGTTGGACACTTACCTGTCGGTGTAGCTGTTGGCCAGGCTGCTGGAAAGGTGTTCTGCTGGGAGGGCCGGCTCAGAGAGCGAACTGGACTTGGGACCTGACTTTTATAGGTCCCAGGGGCTTCGCGCCCTTTTGGGCGGACCCCGAGCTTACTGTCAATCGATTGGATCGCATACCAATCGATTGGTATAAATCCCCCCAATACTGAGGCTGTCCTTCGATCGCGGGGCGGTTTTTCCTGGCTTGTTTGTCTCCTTTGTTTCAGACTCCCGTTGGCGCCAGGAAGTTTGACCTGCTATAGAGTGTCCCAAATGTAGCTAATCGTTGTATCCATTGTTCCCGGGGATCCCTTCATTAATATGCAAACTGCTGGTTTCGGTGCTGTCTGCTTTCTCTGCAGGCAGAATACACAGGAAGATTCTGCAACTTGCTTGTCTTTCTTAAAGTGTCCAATTTTCTCTGCGTGCTTTGTAAATCGCCATTTTGGATCGGGTAGTGGCCAACTTCGGTGGCTAAAAAACCCTCCCCAACAGCGTTAGCAAAAGCACCGCCAAGGACATTGTTTCCAGTCCGGCCCAGCTGTGGACCGTCCAATTTGTTGTAGTCCCACCTTCCCCAGAATCGGTCCCAATGTCCCAAAAATGTGAACCCCTCCCTCACCATCTCTCAAGCCACGCATTCATCCTGCCTATTCTTTCATTTCTACTCTGACTACCACGTGGCACTGGTGGAAATCCTGAGGTTACTACCTCTGAGGTCCGACTTTTTAACTTGGCTCCTAACTCCCTAAATTTGCTTGTAGGACCTCATAATTTTTTACCTATATCATTGGTGCCTATATGCACCACGATAACTGGCTGTTCACCCTCCCCCTTCAGATTGTCCTTCAGCCGATCAGAGACATTCCTGACCCGATCACCTGGGAGACAACATACCATTCGGGAGTCTCGTTTTCGACCACAGAACAGCCTATCTACTCCCCTTACAATTGAACCCCCTATGACTAAAGCCCTGCCACTATTTTTCCCGCCCTTCTGTAAAGCAGGGCTAGCCACGATGCCATGAACCTGGCTGCTGCTGTCTTCCCCTGGTGAGCCATCTCCCCCAACTATATCCAAAAGGGTATACCTGTTTTGGAGGGAGATGACCGCAGGGGACACCTGCACTGCCTTCCGGCTTTTTCTCTAACTTTTGTTCACCCATTCCCTTTCTCCCTCAGGAACCCTAATCGGTGGTGTGCCCAATTCACTAAACGTGCTATCAACAACTTCCTCAGCATTGCGGATGCTCAAAGTGAGTCCATCCGCAGCTCCAGAGCCGTCATGCGGTCTAACAAGAGTTTCAGCTGGACACACTCCCCGCATGTGAAGGAGCCAGTGGCATCAGCCACGCCCCTGAGCTCCCACATTGAGCAAGATGAGCATAACACGGGTTTGAGATCTCCTGCCATTTTTAATCTTAAAATTAACTTAGTCCAAATATGATGTCAAATAATAGATAAATGAAAAAAGGAAAAAAAAAGAAAAAATGTTACTAATCACACGATATTGTCCTTTTCCATAAGCAGATTAAAACGAACAAAATTATGATCACTGTTCCCGAAATAGTTGGCTGAAGGGATGGTGTCAGGGAGTGTTTCAGATTCCTGGAGCATTGGGACCGGTTCTGGGGAAGGTGGGACCTGTACAAACTGGACGGGTTACAACTGGGCAGGACTGGAACGAATGTCCTGTTCACTAGAGCGTTTGGGGAGTGTTTGAACTAATGTGCCAGGGGGGTGAGAACCGATGCAGGATGTCGGAAGGCAGTAAAGCAAGGACAGAAACAAAAGGAAGTAAGGGGGAAAGTGTACGGCAGAGAAACCATAGTCAAAAATCAAAAAGGGCAACAGAACAAGGTACAGTGACTGAGGGGAGCTCAGTGAATAGGCCCAGTAATACTAACGAAATACAACGGAAGTAAAAACATAAATTGAAAGTGACGCGGCAGGTTGTTACATGAAGGTATGGGTTCAACGACAAGGAAAATTAGGAGTAAAGTTAAGAGGAAAATTAATTTCGGAGAGGTTACTGATCAAGGTGCTATGAATCAAATCAGAGGTATAAAAGCCAACATTAGTGTACTTTACCTGAATGTTCGTCGTATTTGGAACAAGATAAATTCGGAATAAGGCGCAAATCATCGTGAATGACTATGATTTAGTTGCCATTACTGAAACATGGTTAAAGGATGGTCACGACTGGGAGTTAAATATCCAAGGGTATCAAACTATTCGGAAGGATAGAGTGGATGATAAGGGAGGTGGTGTAGCTCTGTTATTTAAGGATGACATCCCGGCAATAGTAAGGGATGACATCGGTGCTGTGGAGGATAAGGTTGAATCCGTTTGGGTGGAAATCAGGAATACAGTATTAAGGCGCAAAAGTACTGATAGGACTAATGTATAGGACACGAAATAGTAACGTTATGGTGGGGCAGGCAATAAACAATGTAATAACTGATGCATGTAGAAATGGTACAGCAGTTATCATGGGGGATTTTAATGTACATGTCGATTGGTTCAACCAAGTCTGTCAAGGCAGCCTTGAGGAGGAGTTAATAGAATGTATCCGCAATAGGTTCCTAGAGTAGCATGTAATGGAACCTCCGAGGGAACAAACGGTCCTACATCCGGTCGCTGTGCAAAGCAACAGGATTGATTAATGATCTTATAGTTAGGGATCCTCTCGGCAGGAGCGATCACAATATGGTGCAATTTAAAATACAGATGGAGGGCGGGAAGGTAAAATCAAACACTAGTGTTTTGTACATAAAGAAAGGAGATTACAATGGTATGGGAGAAGAGCTAGCTCAGGTAGACTGGGAGCAAATACTTTATGGTGAGAAAGTTGAGGAACAGTGGAGAACCTTGAAAGCGATTTTTCACAGTGCTCAGCAAAGGCTTATACCAACAAAAAGGAAGAACGGTGGAAAGAGGGAAAATCGTCGTGGATATCTGAGGAAATAAGGGAGAGTATCAAAATGAAGGAAAAAGCCTACAAAGTGGCAACGATTAGTGGGAGACGAGCGGACTGGGAAATCTTTAGGGGGGAAACAGAAAATGCCTAAAAAAGCTATAAAGAAGAGCAAGATAGATTATGAGAGTAAACTTCCTCAGAATATTAAAACAGATAGTAACAGTTTCGACAAATACACAAAACGTAAAAGAGTGGCTGAGGTAAATATTGGTCATTTGCGGATGAGAATTTAATAAATGGAGATGAGGAAATAGCTGAGGGACTGAACAGGATTTTTTGGTCGGTGTTCACAGTGGAAGACACAAATAACATGCCAGTGACTGATAGAAATGAGGCTATCACAGGTGAGGACATTGAGATGATTGTTGTCACTAAGGAGGTAGTGATGGGCAAGCTAATGGGACGAAAGGCAGATCAGTCTCCTGGCCCTGATGGAATGCATCCCAGAGTGAGAAAAGAGATGGCTTGGGAAATTGCAAATGCACTCGTGATAAACTACCAAAATTCACTAGACTCTGGGGTGGTCCCGGCGGATTGGAAATTAGCAAACGTGACATCGCCTTTTAAAAAAGGAGGTAGGCAAAAAGCGGGTAATTATAGGCCAGTTAGGTTAACTTTAGTAGTAGGGAAGATACTGGAATCTATCATCGAGGAAGAAATAACGAGGCATCTGGATGGAAATTGTTCCATTGGGCAGACGCAGCATGGGTTCATAAAGGTCAGGTCGTGCCTAAAAATTTCGTGGAAATTTTGAGGACAATGCCTGTGCGATAGATAACGGGGAGCCAATGGATGTGGTATAACTGGATTTCCAGAAAGCTTTTGACAAGGTGCCATACAAATGGTTGCTGCATAAGATAAAGATGTATAGCATTAAGGGTAAAGTAGTAGCCTGGATAGAGGATTGGCTAATTAACAGAAAGCAAAGAGTTTGGATTAATGGGTGTTTCCCTGATTGGCAATCAGTAGCTAGTGGTGTCCCTCAGGGATCAGTGTTGGGCCCACAATTGTTCGCAATTTACATTGATGATTTGGAGTTGGGGACCAAGTGCAATGTTTCCAAGTTTGCAGACGACACTAAGATGAGTGGTAAAGCCAAAAGTGCAGAGGATACTGGAAGTCTGCAGAGGGATTTGGGTAGGTTAAGTGAATGGCCTAGGGTCTGGCAGGTGGAATACAATGTTGACAAATGTGAGGTTATCCATTTTGGTAGGAAGAAAAACAAAAGGGATTTTTATTTAAATGATAAATCATTAAAACATGCTGCCGTGCAGAGACCTGGGTGTGCTAGTGCATGAGTCGCAAACATTTGGTTTGCAGGTGCAACAGGTAATTAAGAAGGCAAATTGAGTTCTGTCCTTCATTGCTAGAGGGATGGCGTTTAAGACTAGGGAGACTATGCTGCAATTGTATAAGGTGTTAGTGAGGCCACATCTGGAGTACTGTGTTCAGTTTTGGTCTCCTTAACTGAGAAAGGACGTACTGGCGCTGGAGGGTGTGCGGAGGAGATTCACTAGGTTAATCCCAGAGTTGAAGAGGTTGGATTACGAAGAGAGGTTGCGTAGACTGGGACTGTACTCGTTGGAATTTAGAAGGTTGCGATGGGATATTATAGAAACATATGAAATTATGAGGGAATATGATAAATGCGGGCAGGTTGTTTCCACTGCCGGGTGAAAGCAGAACTAGGGGACATAGCCTCGAAATAAGGGGAAGCAGATTTAGGTCTGAGCTTAGGAGGAACTTCTTCACCCAAAGGGTTGTGAATCTATGGAATTCCTTGCCCTGTGAAGCAGTTAAGGCCCCTTCATTGAATGGTTTTACGATAAAGATAGATAGTTTTTTGAAGAAGAAAGGGATTAATGTTGTTCGGGCCGTAAAGTGGAGCTGAGTTCACAAAAGATCAGCCATGATCTCATTGAATGGCGGAGCAGGCTCGAGGGGCCAGATGGCCTACTCCTGCTCCTAGTTCTTATGTTCTTATGTAAAGCATCTCCGACTGAAACTTCGATCACCTGACCGGGCTCATTTCCCAGCAACAAGTCTAACATGACCTCTTCCCGAGTTGGGCTATTTACATATTGTTTCAAGAATCCATCCTGGACGCTCCTTACAAATTATGCTCCATCTATGCCTTTGGCAGTAAGTGTGTCCCAGTCAGTATAGGGAAAGTTATAATGACCCATCACAACAACCATATTGTTTATGCATCTTTCCAAGATTTGTTTGCATATCTGCTCCTCTATCTCCCGCTGGCGCTTATGAGGTCTGTTGTAAACACCCAACATTGTGACATCACTCTTCCTATTCCTGAGCTCTACCCAGATTGCCTCGCTGCATGAACCCTCCAATGTGTCACTCCCTCCGACCAGCTGTGATATTCTCCTTAACCAGTAATGCAACTCCCCCACCCCTTTTGCAACCCTTCTATCCTGCCTGAAGCATCGAAATCCTGGAATATTTAGTTGCCAGTTCTTTCCCTCTTTCAACCACGTTTCTGTAATATCAACAACATCATAATTCCACCTATTGATTCAAGCTCTACGTTTATCTATCTTCCCTGAAATATTCCTCGCATTGGAACTCGTGCACTTCAGCCCACCAGCTGCTGTGTTGTCCAAGCACTTCGTGCCTGCTCTTCCTCTTAATCTCATTGGCCTCAGTCTGTAGCTCCTCCTCAGTTATTTCTCCAGTTGACCTGGTTCCCAACCCCTGCCTTTCTAGGCAGTTCAAACTATTTCTCTGCCTTCCGCTTTTCTCCGAACTAGTTTAAGCCCCTTCTTTACTACCCTCTGACTTGCTGCATTGCTTTCCATCCCCCTGCCACATTCGACGACTGGTCATTATGGGGTGAGATGATTAGGGATGTCTTCACACTTGTGAAACATGGATTCCTCTCCCCCAGACTGTAGGGAATGATCCAACGTTTAATGTCGGCAAAGTGAGAATAGCGAATTTAATTTTTTGCCTGGACTGAAATGATAAAAGAGCAGAGTGCTGTGTGTATGTGTTTCTGGATGTGGCTGTGGGGCGGGGTGAAGGTGGAGGGAGCTGGAGGAAGGAAAGTTGTACTTTCCCGCGAATACCAGGCTTGGTCGGACTGAATGAGAGAATACATTTCATGCAAATTTCGGACAAAGGTGAGGGAATGCATTTTGGGAGGTCAAATGCAGGTAGGGAATATACAGTGAATGGGAGAACCCTCAAGAGTATTGAAAAGTCAGAGAGATCTAGGTGTATAGGTCCACAGGTCACTGAAAGGGGTAACAAAGATGGAGAAGGTAGTCAAGAAGGCATACGGCATGCTTGCCTTCATTGGCCGGGCATTGAGTATAAAAATTGGCAAGTCATGTTGCAGCTGTATAGAACCTTAGTTAGGCCACACTTGGAGTATAGTGTTCAATTCTGTTTTCCACACTACTGGAAGGATGTGGAGGCTTTAGAGAGGGTGCAGAAGCGATTTACCAGGATGTTGCCTGTCATGGTGTGCATTAGCTGTGAGGAGCTCTTGAATACACCCGGTTTGTTCTCACTGGAATGATGGAGGTTGAAGGACGGAGATAGAGGTCTACATAATTATGAGGGGCATACAGAATGGATAGTCAGAGGCTTTTCCCCAGGGCAGAGGGCTCAATTACTAGGGGGCATAGGTGTAAGGTGCGAGCGGCAACGTTTAGAGGAGATGTACGAGGCAAGTTTTTTTACACAGAGAATAGTGGGTGCCTGGAACTCGCTGCCGGAGGAGGTAGTGGAAGCAGGACTGATAGTGACAGTTAAGGGGCATCATGACAAATATATGAATAGGATGGTAATAGAGGGATACGGACCCAGAAAGTGTGGAAGATTTTAGTTTAGATGGGCTGCATGGTCGGCACGGGCTTGGAGGGCCGAAGGGCCTGTTCCTGTGCTGTACTTTTGTTTGTTCTTTGTTCTTTGTTGAGCAAATGATCTGCTCGTACTCTGGACAACGCTCTTCTTTTTCGGATCCATGGAATTCTGCAGCATTGCTCACAATTGTCAATTATGCAACTGAAACTACACACTGCAATGTCGGGAAATGTGTCTCGGGAGTTCACCATCCTGCTAAAACAATTGTTTTTCAATTTCTCACACCGTCAATCAAGGTGCGGGAGCCTGCTTCAGGTTTTGTGAGTTTATCCCTTTCTAGTATCTGGGCTCTAAATATGATCCACACTCCGGCTGGCGACTATCACTACAAAAGGGGACAACAGTTTGAGCGCACGTTGCTTGTGTGCTTTGCTGAACTCTTTCCCTTCACTCGGTCAGGCACCCAGACAACATTTGTGGCAGAATTAGTTTCGATTAAGATCTTAGACCTGCCGGTCACAATCATGACCTGATTGTGAAAGCAGGGAGAAAATATTTAAACAAGAGAAGATTTTAAAGACAGGCTGCTGAGAGACTGGAGAAATGAAGGACTGTTACCTTTGTAAGAAGATTGGATGGAGAACTCTTCCACGCCAACAATTATGAGACCAAAAACGAATAGCAGAGCATTCATCATTTTAGACACTTTTGCAGACTCAAGATCTGTCACCTTGAATCGAAACACACATCGGGAGAGTTTTCTGCCTTTATCATCGCACTTAGAGGGGAGTGACTGTTTGAAATGACATCCTATCCCAAGGTGTTTTTTTTCTCTGCGTGATGAGTTTTATCATGGGATGAGTTGGCAACTTGAGTCCGTGGGCTCGGCTTTTCCTTTGAAATCACAGAGCTGTGTTCAGTGAAAGTATTGGCCAAGTACATCAATGACTGAATAGTTACTCAAGCAACCGGGCAGGATTACCTCATCTGCGATCAATCTAGGATCTGGGTTAATTAGCTACGACGTGAGTTAATATTCCACTATGGCAATTGTGGAATTCCGATTCTGTTCAGTAAATTTGCAATCAATCTAGTATTTGTAATGGCGTCATGGAAATTACTGGATGGTTGTAAACGAGCTGGTCGTGCAGCGAAACCTGACTATATTGTGATGTATGCCCAACACGAAGCAAGTTGTACAGTACCTCGTGCCACCAAACCTTCATATACTTCCACATATCGCGTGCTTATCCAGATTTCTCTTCATTTCACCTTAATCAGTCAATGTGTCGGTTCAAAGAACAAAAAACAAAGAAAATTACAGCACAGGAACAGGCCCTTCGGCCCTACCAGCCTGCGCCGATCCAGATCCTTTATCTAAACCTGTCTCCTATTTTCCAAGGTCTACATCCCTCTGTTCCCGCCCGTTCATATACCTGTCCAGATGCATCTCAAATGATGCTATCGTGGCCGCCTCTACCACCTCCGCTGGTAAAGCATTCCAGGCACCCGGCACCCACCACCCTCTGCGTAAAAAACTTTCCACGCACGTCTCCCTTAAACTTTCCCCCTCTCACCTTGAAATCGTGGCCCCTTGTAACTGACACCCCCACTCTTGGGAAAAGCTTGTTCCTATCCACCCTGTCCACACCTCTCATAATTTTGTAGACCTCAATCAGGTCCCCCCTCAACCTCCGTCTTTCCAACGAAAAAAATCCTAATCTACTCAAACTTTCTTCATAGCTAGCACACTCCATACCAGGCAACATCCTGGTGAACCTCCTGTGCACCCTCTCCAAAGCATCCACATCCTTCTGGTAATGTGGCGACCAAAACTGCCCGCAGTATTGCAAATGTGGCCGAACCAAAGTCCTATACAACTGTAACATGACCTGCCAACTCTTGTTCTCAATACCCCTTCCGATGAAGGCAAGCATGCTGTATGCCTTCTTGACCACTCTACCACCTGCGTTGCCACCTTCAGGGTACAATGGACCTGAACTCTCAGATCTCTCTGTACATCAATTTTCCCCAAGACCCTTTCATTAACCATATAGTCCGCTCTTGAATTTGATCTTCCAAAATGCATCACCTCGCATTTGCCTGGATTGAACTCAATCTGCCATTTCTCTGCCCAACTCTCCAATCTATCTAGATTTTGTTGTATTCTCTGACAGTCCTCCTCGCTATCTGCAACTCCACCAATCTTTGTATCATCTGCAAACTTGCTAATCAGACCACCAATACCTTCCTCCAGGTCATTTATGTAGATCACAAACAACAGAGGTCCGAGCACGGAGACCTGTGGAACACCACTAGTCACCCTTCTCCATTTTGAGACACTCCCTTCCACCACTACTCTCTGTCTCCTGTTGCCCAGCCAGTCTTTTTCCACCTAGCTAGTACACCCTGAACCCCATACGACTTCACTTTTTCCATCAACCTGCCATGGGAAACCTTATCAAACGCCTTACTAAAGTCCATGTATAGGACATCGACAGCCCTTCACTCATCAATTAACTTTGTCAGTTTCTCAAAGAATTCTATTAGGTTTGTAAGACATGACCTTCCCTGCACAAAATCATGTTGCCTATCACTGATAAGTCTATTTTCTTCCAGATGTGAATAGATCCTATCCCTCAGTATCTTCTCCAACAGTTTGCCTACCACTGACGTGAAGCTCACAGGTCTATAATTGCCTGAATTATCCCTGCTACCCTTCTTAAACAAAGGGACAACATTAGCAATTCTCCAGTCCTCTGGGACCTCACCCGTGCTCAAGGATGCTGCAAAGATATCTGTTAAAGCCCCAGCTATTTCGACACTCGCTTCCCTCAGCAACCTGGGATAGATCCCATCCGGTCCTGGGGACTTGTCCACCTTGATGTCTTTTAGAATACCCAAAACTTCCCCCTTCCGTATGACTTGAGCTAGAATATTTAAACATCCGTCCCTAGCCTCAACATCCGTCTTGTCCCTCTCCTTTGTGAATACCGATGCAAAGTACTCATTAAGTATCTCACCCATTTCCTCTGAGTCCACGCATAAATTCCCTCTTTTGTCTTTGATTGGGCCATTCCTTTCCCTAGTTACGCTCTTGCTCCTTACATACGAATAAAAGGCTTTGGGATATTCCTTAACCCCCTTAGCCAAAGATATTTCATGACCCCCTTTTGCCCTCTTTATTGCGCGTTTGAGATTCGTCCTACTTTCCCGATATTCCTCCAAAGCTTCATCAGTTTTTAGATGCCTCGATCCTACGTATGCTTCCTTTTTCATCTTAGCTAGTCTCACAATTTCACCCGTTATCCATGGTTCCCTAATCTTGCGATTTCTATTTTTAATTTTCACAGGAACATGTCTGTCCTGTACTCTAATCAACCTTTCCTTAAAAGACTCCCACATTTCAAATGTGCATGTACCCTTAAACAGCTGCTCCCAATCCACATTCCCTAGCTCCTGCCGAATTTTGTTATACTCTGCCTTTCCCCGATTTAGTACTCTTCCTTTCGGACCACTCTTGTCCTTGTCCTTGAGTATTCTAAAATTTACGGAATCGTGATCGCTATTCCCAAAGTAATCACCGACTGAAACATCAACCACCTGGCCGGGATCATTCCCCAATACCAGGTCCAGTATGGCCCCTTCCCGAATTGGACTATTTACATACTGCTCTAAAAGACTCTCCTGGAAGCTCCTTACAAACTCTGCTCCATCTACGCCTCCAACACTACACGAATCCCATTCAATGTTGGGGAAGTTAAAATCTCCCATCACAACCACCCTATTGCTCCTACATTTTTCTATAATCGGTCTGCATATTTGTACCTCTACTTCATGCTCGCTTTTGGGAGGCCTGTAGTAAAGTCCCAACAATGTTACTGCACCCTTCCTATTTCTCAGCTCCACCCATATTGCCTCAGTGCTCGAATCCTCCATCGTGCCCTCCTTAATCACAGCTGTGATATCATCTCTAACGAGCAATGCAACTCCTCCACCCCTTCTACCCCCCTCTCTATCCCTCCTGAAGCATCTATACCCTGGGATATTCAGTTGCCAGTCCTGCCCTTCCCTCAACCAAGTCTCAGTAATACCAATAACAGCATATTCCCAGGTACTGATCCAAGCCCTAAGTTCATCTGCCTTACCTGCATTAAAACAAATGCACCTCAGACCACCTGTCCCTTTGCGTTCATCATCTCTTCCCTGTCTACTCTTCCCCTGAGTCACAATGAGTTTATTATCTAGTACCTTACTGGCTTTAGTTGCTGCCTCTTTACTGACCTCTAACTTCCTAATCTGGTTCCCATCCCCCGCTACATTAGTTTAAAACCTCCCCAACAGGGGACAGCACGGTAGCATTGTGGATAGCGCAATTGTTTCACAGCTCCAGGCTCCCAGGTTCGATTCCAGCTTGGGTCACTGTCTGTGCGGAGTCTGCACATCCTCCCCGTGTGTGTGTGGGTTTCCTTCGGGTGCTCCGGTTTCCCCCCACAGTCCAAAGATGTGCAGGTTAGGTGGATTGGCCATGATAAATTGCCCTTTGTGACCAAAATTGCCCTTAGTATTGGGTGGGGTTACTGGGTTATGGGATTTGGGTGGAGGTGTTGACCTTGGGTAGGGTGCTCTTTCCAAGAGCCGGTGCAGACTCGATGGGCCAAATGGCTTTTTTCTGCACTCTAATTTCTATGATAATCTATGAAAAACAGTGTTAGCAAAAGCACCCCCTAGGACATTGGTTCCAGTCCTGCCCAAGTGTAGACCATCCGGCTTGTAATGGTCCCACCGCCCCCAGAACCGGATCCAATGTCCCCAAAAATCTGAACCCCTCCCTCCTGCACCATCTCTCAAGCCACGTATTCATTCTGACTATTCTTGAATTTCTACTCTGACTGTCCCGTGGCACTGGTAGCAATCCTGAGATTACTACCTTTGAGGTCCTACTTTTTAACTTATCTCCTAACTCCCTAAATACTGATTGTGGGAGCTCATCCCTTTTTTTTTACCTGTATCGTTGGTGCCTGTATGCACCACGACAACTGGCTGTTCACCCTCCCCCTTCAGTATGCCCTGCAGCCGATCAGAGACATCCCTGACCCAAGCACTCGGGAGGAAACATACCATTCGGGAATCTCGTTTTCGACCACAGAAACGCCTATCTATCCTTACAATTGAATCCCCTACGACTATAGCGCTGCCAGTCTTTTTGCCGCCCTTCTGTTGCAGCAGAGCGAGTCACGGTGCCATGAGCCTGGCTACTATTGCCTTCCCCTGGTGAGTCATCTCCCTCAACAGTATCCAAAACTGTATACCTGTTTTGGAGGGAGATGACCGCAGGGGAAACCTGCACTGCCTTCCTGCTCTTTCTCTGCCTTTTGGTCACCCATTCCCTGTCTCCGTCACCAATTCTAATCTGCGGTGTGACCAACTCACTAAACGTGCTATCCACGACCTCCTCAGCATCGCGGATGCTCCAAAGTGAGTCCATCCGCAGCTCCAGAGCCGTCATGCGGTCTAACAGGAGCTGCAGCTGGTCACACGTCCTGCACATGAAGGAGTCAGGGGCATCGGCCACGTCCATGAACTCCCACATTGCGCACGAGGAGCATAACACGGGTCTGGGATCTCCTGCCATTTTTACCCTTTACCTTAACTGATTACAAATATAGTATCAAATAATTAATAAGTGAAAGGAATAAGTAAAGATTTTACTTACCAATCACAATACTTACCAACACACGAAGTTACATTTCTCCCAGCAACTGCTAATTGGAGCACTTTCCATACCAGCCAATCAGGTCACTGCTTTGCTGTGATGTCACCCTTCAAGGTAAGTTTTTAAAGAGATAAACTTACCTTCCCAACAACCACGGTTGTTTTTTTTTTGGTTAGAGGAGAGGGTAGGGAGGGAAACACTGAGGAAGTGTTTCGTGTTTAACTGTCACTTGACAACAGCCCCTCCACAAACCACCTTCAAATTAGACTGACCGCACTGCACGGATGCAAATCTCCCGGAACAGACAATCAGTAGCTCCGCTCTGCTGCCCTCTGCTGGATGCTTCCCTTCACTCGAACACCTCGGGTCTCTTGGTCAGGTATACCATCAAATTACGCTGAACGCACTGCACGTATGCAAATGTCCCCGGAACAGCCAATCAGTAGCTCCTCTCTGCTACCCTCTGCTGGATGCTTGCCTTCACTCGAACACCTCGGGTCTCTTGCACAGGTGCACCTTCAAATTATGCTGACCGCACTGCACGTTATTGCTGTTCGCTTGTGAAAATATTTCATTGCCGCTCTGTTCTGAATTACATTTATTCTGGGCTTACTTCCATTTCAAAGCATCAGTTTTGGAGTCCGTAACCATTATGAGGTGATGTTTTGTATGGAGTTTCAGAGTTTCAAAGCTGTTCTCCAAATAATGGTGCCTTGTTAAAACTATGATGATAAAATAATTGTTCCAAAGAGCCTTATCGATTTTTCGTTATTAGTAAACAGCAAGACAGCAGCAAGATGGAGTTTAAGTCTAGGGAGGTTATGTTGCAATTGTATAAGGTGTTAGTGAGGCCACACCTGGAGTATTGTGTTCAGTTTTGGTCTCCTTACTTGAGAAAGGACGTACTGGCGCTGGAGGGTGTGCAGAGGAGATTCACCAGGTTAATCCCAGAGCTGAAGGGGTTGGATTATGAGGAGAGGTTGAGTAGACTGGGACTGTACTCGTTGGAATTTAGAAGGATGAGGGGGGATCTTACAGAAACATTTAAAATTATGAAGGGAATAGATAGGATAGATGCGGGCAGGTTGTTTCCACTGGCGGGTGAAAGCAGAACTAGGGGACATAGCCTCAAAATAAGGGGAAGTAGATTTAGGACTGAGTTTAGGAGGAACTTCTTCACCCAAAGGGTTGTGAATCTATGGAATTCCTTGCCCAGTGAAGCAGTTGAGGCTCCTTCATTACATGGTTTTAAGGTAAGTTTTTGTTTTTAGTTAGATAGTTTTTTGAAGAATAAAGGGATTAAGGGTTATGGTGTTCGGGCCGGAAAGTGGAGCTGAGTCCACAAAAGATCAGCCATGATCTCATTGAATGGTGGAGCAGGCTCGAGGGGCCAGATGGCCTACTCCTGCTCCTAGTTCTTATGTTCTTATTATCAACTGTTCATTCCTGTCTGCCACAAAAGCAAAGGGGTTAAGAGTGCCAATCCATGACTTGCGAAGGAAATTAGAAATAGTATCCGATCCAAGGAAGAAATATACAGATTGGCCAAGAAAAATAATAGGTCTGAGGATTGGGAGCAGTTTGGAATTCAGCAAAGAAAGACGAAGGGATTGATTAAGAAGGGGAAAGTACAGCATGAAAGGAAGCTTGCAGGGAGCATAAAGACTGACATTAAGAGTTTCTACAGATGTGTGAAGAGAAAGAGATTGGTAGGCCGGAGGAGGTAGATATTCTGAGGAAGAATGTATTAGCAATTTTGAAAAACCTGAGGGTGGAGAAGTCCCCTAGTCTAGATTGGATATATCGTAGGATTCTTTGGGAGGCAAGGGATGAGATTGCAGAGCCTTTGGCTTTGATCTTTGGGTCCTCACTTTCGACGTGGATAGTGTAAGAGGACTGGAGAGTGGCGAATGTTGTTCCTCTGTTCAAGAAAGGGAATATGAATGACCCTGGTAATTATAGGCCGGTTAGTCTTACTTCGGTGGTCGGTAAGTTAATGGAAAAGGTCCTGAAGGATAGGATTCATGACCATTTGGAAAGATGCAGTTTAATCCGGGAGAGTCAACACGGATTCGTGAAGGGTACGTATTGCCTCACAAATTTGATTGAATTCTTTGAGGAGGTAACTGAGTGCGCAGCTGAAGGTAGAGCAGTTGATGTCGTATACATGGATTTTAGTAAGGCGCTTGATAAGGTTCCCCATGGTCGGCTTATGAAGAAAGTAAGGAGGTGTGGGATAGAGGGAAATTTGGCCAATTGGATAAGTAACTGGCTATCACATAGAAAACAGAGGGTGGTGGTGAATGGAAATTTTTCAGACTGGAGATCACCGGTGTACCAGAGGCATCAGTGCTATTTTTGATTTTTATCAATGACTTGGAGGAGGGGGCTGAAGGGTGGGTCAGTAAATGTGCTGATAACACCAAGATTGGTGGAGTAGTGGATGAGGTGGAGGGCTGTTGCAGGCTGCAAAGAGACATTGATAGGATGCAGAGCTGGGCCGAAAAATGGCAGATAGAGTGCAAAGTGATTCACGTTGGTAGAAAAAAATTGAATGCGGATTACAGGGTCAACGGCAGGGTTCTGAGGAATGTGGAGGAACAGAGAGATCTTGGCGTTCATGTCCACAGATCTCTGAAGGTTGCCACTCAAGTGGATAGAGCCGTGAAGAAGGCATATAGTGTGTTAGCATTTATTAACAGGGGGTTTGAGTTTAAGAGCCGCGGGGTTATGCCGCAAATGTACATGACCCTGGTGAGACCACATTTGGAGTATTCTGTGCAGTTCAGGTCAACTCCCTATAGGAAGGATGTGGAAGCATTGGAAAGGGTGCAAAGGCGATATAACAGGATGCTGCCTGGTTTGCAGGATAGGTCTTATGAGGAAACGTTGATGGAGCCCGGGCTTTTCTCTTTGGAGAGGAGGAGGATGAGAGGCAACGTAATAGAGATTTATGAGGTGATGAGGGGGATAGATAGAGTGGACGTTCAGAGACTGTTTCCTCGGGTGGATGTAGATGTTACAAGGGGGCATAACTCTAAGTTTCAGGGTGGGAGATATAGGAGAAATGCCCGAGGTAGGTTCTTTACTCAGAGTGTGCTTAGGGTGTGGAATGAACCGCCTGCTATGATAGTGCAGTCAGACACTTCAGGAACTTTCAAGGGGTTATTGGGTAGGCACATGGAGCACACCAGAATGACAGGGAGTGGGATAGCTTGATCTTGGTTTCGGATCATCGCAACATCGAAGGCCGAAGGGCCTGTTCTGTGCTGTACTGATCTATGTTTATGTTCTATAGACCAGAAAGCCTAAAATCGGTAGTGGTCAAAATGCTTGAATCCATTATCAAGGACTTTATTGCTTAACATTTACAAAGCAGTGGCAGGGTCAGTCATGGATTTATGAAGGGAAAATCATGCTTGACAAATCTGTTTGAATTCTTTGAAGAGGGAACCAGTACAGTCGACAAGGGGGGAGTCAGTCGAAGAGGTATATTTGGACTTTCAGAAGGTGTTTCACAAATCCCGCAGAAGAGATTATTGTGCAAAATTAAAGCACATGCGATTGCGGGAAATGTACTGAGGTGGATAGAAAACTGGTTGGTAGAGAAGAAATAAAGAGTAGGGATTAATGGGTCCTTTTCAAATTGGCAGGCGGTAATCAGTGGGGTACCACAGGGATTGGTGCTGGGACCCCAGCTATTCACAATATTTATAAATGATTTGGATGAGGGAACAAAATGTAACATCTCAAAGTTTGCAGATGATACCAAATTAGGTGGGAGGGTGAATTGTGACGAGGATGCAGGGAACCTACCGTAAGATCTGGACAGGTTGGGCGAGTGGGCAAAACAATGGCAGATGCAGTATAATTTGGATAACTGTGAGGCTATTCGTTTTGGAAGCCAAAACAGGAAGGCAGATTGCTACCTGAATGGTTGCAAATTGGGAGAGGGGAGTGTGCAGCGGGATCTGGGAGTCCTTGTTCACCATTCGCTGAAGGTAAGCATGCAGGTACAGCAGGGGGTAAAGAAGGCGAATGGTATGTTGGACTTGATTGAAAGAGGTTTCGTGTACAGATGCAGGGATGTGTTGCTGCAATTACACAGGGCCTTGGTGAGGCCATACTAGGAGTATTGTGTGCAGTTTGGGCCCCTTCTCTGAGGATGGATGTTCCTGCTCTCAAGGGAGTGCAGCAAAGGTTTACCAGACTGATTCCAGGGATGGCGGGCCAGTCATATGAGGAGAGATTGACTAGGTTGGGATTGTTCTCGCTGGAGTTCAGAAGAATGAAGGGTGATCTCATAGAGACTGAGAAAAGTCTAACAGGACTAGACAGGATAGATGCAGGGAAGGTGTTACCAATGATGGGTGTGTTCAGAACCGGGGGTCACAGTCTGAGGATTCAGGGTAAACCATTTCGGACAGAGATGAGGAGACATTTCTTGACACAGAGAGTGGAATTCATTACTACATGAAGTAGTTGATGCTAAAACTTTGAATATATTCAAGAGGCGGCTGGATATAGCACTTGGGAAAATAGGATCAAAGGTTTTGGGGAGAAAACAGAATTAGGCTATGGATTTGGACGATCAGCCATGATCGTGATGAATGGCGGAGAGGTGCGAAGGGCCAAAATGCCTCCTCCTGTTCTTATTTTCTATGTATCCATGTAATCCCCCCCATTCCACTTCCAAACCATTAATATATAGAACAAGAAAATGTGGGAATAGCACTGTGCCCTTAAACCCCACTGGACAAATATATTCTATGTATCTATGTATCTGTAAAGAACATTGTATTCTGGCCAGCTTCTCGACTATCCCTCTCTATCCTTGTTACCTAATTTGCAGATCCCTGCTCACTAGGGGACAATTTAGTATGGGCAATCCACCTACCCCGCTCATCTCTGGATATTAGATTTAGCATGGCCAATCCACCTAATCCGCATATCCCTGCACAGGAGAGGGCACATTAGCATGGCCAGTCCACCTGTACCGCACACCGCTGGATACTAAACGTCAAGTTACCATGGCCAATCTACCAAACCAGCACATTCCTGGACACTGGGGGGGGGGGGGGGCAATGTACTGCGGCCAATCCACATAATCCCCACATCCCTAGATGCGAAAGGACAATATGGCATGACCAATCCACCTAACCTGCACATCCCTGCAAACTAGTGTGTATTGCTAGTTTGATAAGGTTCCCCACGGTCGGCTATTACAGAAAATACGGAGGCTGGGGATTGAGGGTGATTTAGAGATGTGGATCAGAAATTGGCTAGTTGAAAGAAGACAGAGAGTGGTAGTTGATGGGAGATGTTCAGAATGGAGTTCAGTTACGAGTGGCGTACCACAAGGATCTGTTCTGGGGCCGTTGCTGTTTGTCATTTTTATAAATGACCTAGAGGAGGGCGCAGAAGGATGGGTGAGTAAATTTGCAGACGACACTAAAGTCGGTGGAGTTGTAGACAGTGCGGAAGGATGTTGCAGGTTACAGAGGGACATAGATAAGCTGCAGAGCTGGGCTGAGAGGTGGCAAATGGAGTTTAATGTGGAGAAGTGTGAGGTGATTCACTTTGGAAAGAATAACAGGAATGCGGAATATTTGGCTAATGGTAAAATTCTTGGTAGTGTGGATGAGCAGAGGGATCTCGGTGTCCATGTACATAGATCCCTGAAAGTTGCCACCCAGGTTGATAGGGTTGTGAAGAAGGCCGATGGTGTGTTGGCCTTTATTGGTAGAGGGATTGACTTCCGGAGCCATGACGTCATGTTGCAGTTGTACAAAACTCTAGTACGGCCGCATTTGGAGTATTGCGTACAGTTCTGGTCGCCTCATTATAGGAAGGACGTGGAAGCTTTGGAACGGGTGCAGAGGAGATTTACCAGGATGTTGCCTGGTATGGAGGGAAAATCTTATGAGGAAAGGCTGATGGACTTGAGGTTGTTTTCGTTAGAGAGAAGAAGGTTAAGAGGTGACTTAATAGAGGCATACAAAATGATCAGTGGGTTAGATAGGGTGGACAGCGAGAGCCTTCTCCCACGGACGGAGGTGGCTAGCACGAGGGGACATAGCCTTAAATTGAGGGGTAATAGATATAGGACAGAGGTCAGAGGTGGGTTTTTTACGCAAAGAGTGGTGAGGCCGTGGAATGCCCTACCTGCAACAGTAGTGAACTCGCCAACATTGAGGGCATTTAAAAGTTTATTGGATAAGCATATGGATGATAAGGGCATAGTGTAGGTTAGATGGCCTTTAGTTTTTTTTCCATGTCGGTGCAACATCGAGGGCCGAAGGGCCTGTACTGCGCTGTATTGTTCTATGTTCTATGTTCTAACTGCGTGCATTCCAGAATCGCAGGGAGCGTTAGAAAGGTGGCATCAGACATTAAAGGTAATGTTGAGGGTTTATTGTCACGATTATCCAGCGGATTAGGATAAACTAATTCCATTCCATACTGTTTTCAATTAGGGATGCACTTAATGAGTCAACCAAATTCAGTCCTTTTGAACTAAGTTTTGGTCATGAGCTGAGATGACCACTTAAATTGATTAAGGAAAAATTGGTGAGTAAGAAGTCGGAACTGACACTATTGGATTACGTTTCAAATCTTAGGGAACGATTAAGTACAGCAGGTGAATTGACTGGAGAACATTTCAATGTTGCACAAAATGTGATGAAACAGGTCATGGACAAGAAATCCAGAGTTTGTAGTTTTGCCAGTGGAGATACATTTTAATATTGTTACCAGTCGTAGGTGGACGTGTAAAATCAAGGTTTTGTGGACATTATCAGATTGAATGGAAATTAAATTAGGTGAATTATGTGGTAAGAACGCCAGATGGGAGGAACACTCACCGTGTGTGTCATGTGAAAATGCTTAAAAAGTTATTTGAAATGGAAGGAGAGCAAGAGGTGAAGGTTTTAATGATTCTAACTCCAAGTGACGAACCAAATCCTGATGATTTTGAATTTGACATACCTCAAATTAAATTGAATAAGGAGGATGTTTGCAAAAATTGGGATAAACTGTTGAGTTACCTTCCAGAGGAAAAACGGACTGACCTGAAGGAGTTATTGATATCACATGGGCAAGTTTGTGGAGATAAATTGGGAAGCACTAAAGTGGCTATACATGATGTAGATGTGGGAAATGCTGTTCCAATCAAACATCTATATCGACTTAGCCCTTTAAAATTGGCAGAGGTTAACAAAGAAATTGAGATTATGCTTAAAAATATCACAATGGATGTGGGTTGCAGTCAATGGAGCTCACCCATCATGATGGGACCAAAACCGGACGGCACCCAACGATTGTGTGTGGACTATAGAAAGGCTAATATAGAAAGGCTAATAAGAACGGACTCTTATCCTAGCCCACGTTTGGAGGATTCCATTGAGAAAGTGGGACCATCAGTTTTTATGTCCAAACTGGATTTACTTAAAGGTACCTTTATCCGAAAGGGCAAAGGAGATTTCAGCTTTTGTGACTCCAGATGGTATATACCAATTCAAGGTTATACCATTTGGCATGAAAATCGCACCAGCCACATTTCAACGGTAAACTAACAAAGCTGTTTCAGGATTACCCAATTGTGTGGTATGCTTCGCCGATCTGATAATTTTCAGCCAGACATGGAAAGAACACTTAAAACATAGAATATAGAACATCTGATGGAGTTATTCAATTGGCTTCAGGAGACTTCAGGGTTTGGTGATAAACCTAGCCTAAAGTGAATTTGGAAAAGCCCAAGTCACTTTCCTTGACCATACAATCGGACGGGGTCGAATGGTCACACATAATGTGAAAACAAAATACCCTCGAGACGAAGGGAAATAATGCGATTTCTTGGCATGAGTGGATTTGATCGAACATTTATGCCAAATTTATGCAGCGTGGTTACACCACTTGCTGAAGAAACGTCGAAAATTTCAGTGGGCTGCAGAGTTTCACATGTATTTGACGGCCTGAACGAAGTGATAACCAATGCCCTTGTCTGTGAGAATTACAAGGGACTCTGCGATCAGTTTGAACTGAAGTATCTGACTTTGAATAGAAATGCATAGAGAAATGCACGGATCGTGCAGAGACCTTCTTGTTCAAAGAGACTGTCAATCGAGAACATTTCAGTTGGAGGAAGAAGAACTAAAATGGACTATGTTATTATAAATGTTTGCCTGCTTTCTTTAAAAAATAAATAAATGTACATTCACTGTCCATATTTCTTAAAGGGTAGTGAAAAGGTGAAAAACGAATCATCTTGAAGTTGATGGTTTATTTTTTTTCTTGGGGGGAGGAATCATGTGAGAGTACCTTTAAGAAATGTTGTTTTTATAGATTAGCTGTAGTGGATGTACCTTTAAGAAATGGGTGTTTATTACTACAGTGATGTCAGAATATGGGTGGAGCTGGGCTGTCTCCCAGCTTTTATGTTCGCTTGGGCTCGAAGCTACAGGGTGCGTTTAGTTTTGTTTTGAGAGCTGGATAGATACAGGCAAAGCAATGAACTGTAAGGACCTCTCTCCAGGCTGCAGACGAACCTCAGCTCATTTCGGGATTTCAAAGTGGTACATGTCTCAGCAGAGAAGTTAGACCTGATGTCTTCCTGTAAAAGGGTTCTTTTTTCTCTGGTTGTTGCAACGAAAGATTAAGAGTTACTTATTTTTTGGGGTATATATTGGAGTTAATAGATGCTAAGATGTTTAATGTGGGTTCATAAAGTGTTACAAGGTTTCATAAATAAACATTGTTTTAAGAATATAAGAACATATGAACATAAGAACATAGGAACATAAGAACTTGGAGCAAGAATAGGCAATCTGGCCCCTCGAGTCTGCTCCGCCATTCAATTAGATCATGGCAGATCTTTTGTGGACTCAGCTCCACTTTCCGGCCCGAACACCATAACCCATAATCCCTTTATTCTTCAAAATACTATCTATCTTTACCTTAAAAACATTTAATGAAGGGGCGTCTACTGCTTCACTGGGAAAGGAATTCCATAGATTCACAACCCTTTGGGTGAAGAAGTTCCTCCTAAACTCAGTCCTAAATCTACTTCCCCGTATTCTGAGGCTATGCCGCCTAGTTCTGCTTTCACCCGCCAGTGGAAACAACATGCCATCATCTATCCTATCTATTCCCTTCATAATGTTATATGTTTCTATAAGATCACCCTCATCCTTCTAAATTCCAACGAGTACAGTCCCAGTCTACTCAACATCTCCTCGTAATCCAACCACTTTAGCTCTGGGATTAACCTAGTGAATCTCCTCTGCCCATCCTCCAGTGCCACTATGTCCTTTCTCAAGTAAGGAGATCAAAACTGAACACAATACTCCAGGTGTGGTCTCACTAACACCTTATACAATTGCAGCATACCCTCCCTGGTCTTAAACTCCATCCCTCTAGCAATGAAGGACAAAATTCCATTTGCCTTCTTAATTGCACCTGTAAACTAACGTTTTGCGACTCATGGACTAGCACACCCAGGTCTCGCTGCACAGCAGCATGTATTGATATTTTATCATTTAAATAATAATCCATTTTGCTGTTATTCCTACCAAAATGGATAACCTCACATTTGACAACATTGTATTCATCTGCTAGACCCGAGCCCATTCACTTAACCTATCCAGATCCCTCTGCAGACTTCCGGTATCCTCTGCACGTTTTGCCTTACCTCTCATTTCAGTGTCGTCTGCAAACTTGGACACATTGCCCTTGGTCCCCAACTCCTAATCATTTATTTAAATTGTGAACAATTGTGGGCCCAACCCTGATCCCTGAGGGACACCACTAGCTACTGATTAGCCAACCAGAGAAACACCCATTAATCCCCACTCTTTGCTTTCTATTCATTAAGCAATCCTCTATCCATGCTACGACATTAACCTTAATGCCATGCATCTTTATCTGAGGCAGCAACCTTTTGTGTGGCACCTTGTCAAAGGCTTTCTGGAAATTAAGATATACCACATCCATTGGCTCCCCGTTATCTGCTGCACTGGCAATGTCCTCCAAAAATTCCACTAAATTAGTTAGGCACGACCTGCCCTTTATGAACCCATGCTGCCTCTGCCCAATGGGACAATTTCTATCACGATGCGTCACTATTTCTTCCTTGATGATAGATTCCAGCAACTTCCCTACTACCGAAGTTAAGCTCACTGGCCTATAATTACACGCTCTCTGCCTACCTCCTTTTTAAACAGTGGTGTCACGTTTGCTAACTTGTTCTAGGAAACTATCGCGGATACATTCTATAAACTCATCCTCAAGGCTGGCTTGACCGACCTGGTTAAACTAATGGACATGTAGATTAAAATTCCCCACGATAACTGCTGTGCCATTTCTACGTGCATCCGTTATTTCTTTGTTTATTGCCTGCCCCACCATAATGTTACTATTTCGTGGCATACAGACTACTCCCATCAGTGACTTTTGCGCCTTACTAGTCCTGATTTCCACCCAAATGGATTCAACCTTATCCTCCAAAGCACCGACATCATCCCTTAATATTGCCCGGATGCCATCCTAAAGTAACACCACCTCCCTTACCATCCACTCTGTCCTTCCGAATAATTTGATACCCTCAGATATTTAACTCCCAGTCGTGACCATCCTTTAACCATGTTTCAGTAATGGCCATTAAATCATATTCATTCACGATGATTTGGACCATCAACTCATTTACCTTATTCCGAATACTACGAACATTCAGGTAAAGTACACATATGTTGGCTTTTTCACCTCTGTTTTGAATCTTAACACTTCGATCAGTAACCTCGCCTAAGTTATATTTCCTCTTAACTTTTCTCGTAATTTTCCTTGTCGTTGAACACATATCTTCATGTCACAATCTGCCACGTCGCTTACCATTAATGTTTTCACTTCCCTTTTTATTCCTTTGGGTATTACTGGGCCTATTCACTGAGCTCCCTTCAGTCACTGTACCTTGTACTGCCCCCTTTTTGATTTTTGACTGTGGCTTCTCTGCCTTACACTATCCCCCTTACTTCCTTTTGCTTCTGTCCCTGTTTTACTACCTTCCGACTTCCTGCATCGGTTCTCATCCCCTTTCCACATTAGTTTAAACCCTCCCCAACAGCTCTAGCAAACACCCCTTCTAGGACATCGGTTCAAGTCCTGCCCAGGTGCAGACCGTCCTGTTTGTACCGGTCCTATCTCCCCCAGAAGCTGTTCCAATGCCCCAGGAATTTGAATTCCCCCATCTTGCACCATCTCCCGAGCCACTCATTCATCCTATCTACCCTGACATTCCTACTCTGACTAGCTCATGGCACTGGTAGCAATACTGAGATTACTACCTTTGAGGTTCTACTTTTTAGTTGAACTAGTTTTAATTGAAAAGTACTGTAAATCTCTGTCACATCACACCTGTAAGGTAGGCCCGTGTGCTCCCCATAACCACAATCTACTAAAGGTTGTGGGTCAGGTGAACTCGATGATACACTTTGGGGTTGTCTTAACCCTGGCCCATAATAGTTCTGACTTCACAAATAAAGGCACAAATAAGACACCAGAAATGTTGGAGTGGGCAGAGTTTAATGTTCAGGAGGAACTGTATTAGATCAGTATTCGTAGAGAACTTGCACTGGGGAAGTGGATGGGACTGAAGGCTGATGAACCCCTGCGCCTGATAATCTACATCTCTGAGAATTTAAGTAAATCGCTCTCGAAATATTGGATGCTTTTGTGGCCATTTTCCAAGATCCTACAGACTGCCGAACAGTTCCCGCAGATTGGAGGGTGGATCATCTAACTCCACTATTTTAGAAGAGAAATAGAGAGAAAACAAGGAAATGTGTACCAATAAGCCTGACTTCGCCAGTGGAAAATTTCCACAATCTATCACTGAAGATTCAAAAAAAATAAATTTAGAGTACCCACTTCATTTTTTCCAATTAAGGGGAAATTTACCGGGGCCAATCCACCCTGCACATAGAACAAAGAATAACAAAGAAAAAAGAAAAGTACTGCACAGGATCAGGCCCTTCGGCCCTCCAACCCTGCGCCGACTATGCTGCCCGTCTAAACTAAAATCGTGTACACTTCCTGGGTCTGTATCACTCTATTCCCATCCTATTCATATATTTGTCAAGATGCCCCTTTAATGTCACTATCGTCCCTGCTTCTACCACCTCTTCTTGCAGCGAGTTCCAGGCACCCGCTGCCCTCTGTTTAAAAAACGTGCCTCGTACATCTCCTCAAACCTTGCCCTTTGCATCTTAAACCCTAGTAATTGACCCATCTACCCTGGGTAAAAGCCTCTGACGATCCACTCTGTCTATGCCTCCCATAATTTTGTAGACCTCTATCGGATTGCCCCTCAACCTCCGTCATTCCAGTGAGAACAAACCGAGTTTATTCAACCTTTCCTCATAGCTAATGCCCTCCATACCAGGCAACATCCGAGTATATCTCTTCTGCATCCTTACTAAAGCCTCCACATTATTCGGGTATTGTGGCGACCAGAATTGAACACTATATTCCAAGTGTGGCCTAATTAAGGTTCTATTGAGCTGCAACATAGAACATAGATAGAACAGTACAGCACAGAACAGGCCCTTCGGCCCTCGATGTTGTGCCGAGCCATGATCACCCTACTCAAACCCACGTATCACCCTATGCCCGTAACCCAACAACCCCCCACCCCATTACCTTACTTTTTAGGACACTACGGGCAATTTATCACGGCCAATCCACCTAACCCGCACATCTTTGGACTGTGGGAGGAAACCGGAGCACCCGGAGGAAACCCACGCACACACGGGGAGGACATGCAGACTCCGCACAGACAGTGACCCAGCCGGGAATCGAACCTGGGACCCTGGAGCTGTGAAGCATTTATGCTAACCACCATGCTACCGTGCTGCCCTGAACATGACTTGCCATTTCTTATACTCAATGCCCCGGCCAATGAAGGCAAGCATGCCGTATGCCTTCTTGACCTTAACTTCTCCACCTGTGTTGCCCCTTTCAGTGACCTGTGGACCTGTACAACTAGATGCCCACATCATTGGGTTGTGGAGGCGAAAACCACGCAACGACAGGGAGAATGTGCAAAGTCCACACGTTAGTTAGAAACAGGAAAGGAGAGGTCACCCTGTTGGGAGTTTTCTATAGGCCACCTAATAGTTCTAGGGATGTAGAGGAAAGGATGGCGAAGATGATTCTGGAAAAGAGCGAAAGTAACAGGGTAGTTGTTATGGGAGACTTTAACTTTCCAAATATTGACTGGAAAAGATATAGTTCGAGTACATTAGATGGGTCATTCTTTGTACAATGTGTGCAGGAGGGTTTCCTGACACAATATGTTGACAGGCCAACAAGAGGCGAGGCCACATTGGATTTGGTTTTGGGTAATGAACCAGGCCAGGTGTTAGATCTGGAGGTAGGTGAGCACTTTGAAAACAGTGACCACAATTCGGTGACCTTTACGTTAGTGATGGAAAGGGATAAGTATACCCCGCAGGGCAAGAGTTATAGCTGGGGGAAGGGCAATTATGATGCCATTAGACATGACTTAGGATGTGTTGGTTGGAGAAGTAGGCTGCAAGGGTTGGGCACACTGGATATGTGGAGCTTGTTCAAGGAACAGCTATTGCATGTTCTTGATAAGTACGTACCAGTCAGGCAGGGAGGAAGGGGTCGAGCGAGGGAACCGTGGTTTACCAAAGAAGTGGAATCTCTTGTTAAGAGGAAGAAGGAGGCCTATGTGAAGATGAGGCGTGAAGTTTCAGTTGGGGCGCTTGATATTTACAAGGAAGCGAGGAAGGATCTAAAGAGAGAGCTGAGACGAGCAAGGAGGGGACATGAGAAGTCTTTGGCAGGTAGGATCAAGGAAAACCCAAAAGCTTTCTATAGGTATGTCAGGAATAAAAGAATGACTAGGGTAAGAGTAGGGCCAGTCAAGGACAGTGGTGGGAAGTTGTGTGTGGAGGCTGAGGAGATAAGCGAGATACTAAATGAATACTTTTCGTCAGTATTCACTCAAGAAAAAGATAATATTGTGGAGGAGAATGCTGAGACCCAGGCTATTAGAATAGACGGCATTGAGGTGCGTAGGGAAGAAGTGTTGGCAATTCTGGACAAGGTGAAAATAGATAAGTCCCCGGGGCCGGATGGGATTTATCCTAGGATTCTCTGGGAAGCCAGGGAAGAGATTGCTGAGCCTTTGGCTTTGATTTTTAGGTCATCATTGGCTACAGGAATAGTGCCAGAGGACTGGAGGATAGCAAATGTGGTCCCTTTGTTCAAGAAGGGGAGTAGAGATAACCCCGGTAACTATAGGCCGGTGAGCCTAACGTCTGTGGTGGGTAAAGTCTTGGAGAGGATTATAAAAGATACGATTTATAATCATCTAGATAGGAATAATATGATTAGGGACAGTCAGCATGGTTTTGTGAAGGGTAGGTCATGCCTCACAAACCTTATCGAGTTCTTTGAGAAGGTGACTGAACAGGTAGACGAGGGTAGAGCAGTTGATGTGGTGTATATGGATTTCAGTAAAGCGTTTGATAAGGTTCCCCACGGTCGTCTATTGCAGAAAATACGGAGGCTGGGGATTGAGGGTGATTTAGAGATGTGGATCAGAAATTGGCTAGTTGAAAGAAGACAGAGAGTGGTAGTTGATGGGAAATGTTCAGAATGGAGTTCAGTTACGAGTGGCGTACCACAAGGATCTGTTCTGGGGCCGTTGCTGTTTGTCATTTTTATAAATGACCTAGAGGAGGGCGCAGAAGGATGGGTGAGTAAATTTGCAGACGACACTAAAGTCGGTGGAGTTGTAGACAGTGCGGAAGGATGTTGCAGGTTACAGAGGGACATAGATAAGCTGCAGAGCTGGGCTGAGAGGTGGCAAATGGAGTTTAATGTGGAGAAGTGTGAGGTGATTCACTTTGGAAAGAATAACAGAAATGCGGAATATTTGGCTAATGGTAAAATTCTTGGTAGTGTGGATGAGCAGAGGGATCTCGGTGTCCATGTACATAGATCCCTGAAAGTTGCCACCCAGGTTGATAGGGTTGTGAAGAAGGCCTATGGTGTGTTGGCCTTTATTGGTAGAGGGATTGAGTTCCGGAGCCATGAGGTCATGTTGCAGTTGTACAAAACTCTAGTACGGCCGCATTTGGAGTATTGCGTACAGTTCTGGTCGCCTCATTATAGGAAGGACGTGGAAGCTTTGGAACGGGTGCAGAGGAGATTTACCAGGATGTTGCCTGGTATGGAGGGAAAATCTTATGAGGAAAGGCTGATGGACTTGAGGTTGTTTTCGTTAGAGAGAAGAAGGTTAAGAGGTGACTTAATAGAGGCATACAAAATGATCAGAGGGTTAGATAGGGTGGACAGCGAGAGCCTTCTCCCGCGGATGGAGGTGGCTAGCACGAGGGGACATAGCCTTAAATTGAGGGGTAATAGATATAGGACAGAGGTCAGAGGTGGGTTTTTTACGCAAAGAGTGGTGAGGCCGTGGAATGCCCTACCTGCAACAGTAGTGAACTCGCCAACATTGAGGGCATTTAAAAATTTATTGGATAAGCATATGGATGATAAGGGCATAGTGTAGGTTAGATGGCCTTTAGATTTTTTCCATGTCGGTGCAACATCGAGGGCCGAAGGGCCTGTACTGCGCTGTATCGTTCTATGTTCTATGTACAGTGGCCCAGAGCCGGGATAGGACCTGCGACCTCGGCGCCGTGACTCAGCAGTGCTAATCACTGCGCCACCACGCTGCCCCATCAAAGATTTTTCCAGCAGAGGGCGTAGAAACCAATGACAAGATCGGACAGTGGCAGCATGGATTTATGGAGGTGAAAACATGCTTGACAAATCGATTGTAGTTATTCGAGGACATAGTAGAGTTGAGGAGGAGGAGGCAATGGATACGCTTTATTTGGACTTGCAGGCTTTTGACAACGCCCCACATAATAGATTAAAGTCTAAAATTAAGTGCACGGGATTAGGGGTAATGTACTGAGATGGATAGATAACTTGTTGGCAGACAGCAAACAAGGTGTAGAAATTAACGGGTCTTTTTCACATTGGGAGTTGAGACTAGTGCCGCAGGGATCGGTGCTGGGACTCCAGCTAATCACAATTAGCTCAGAAGAATTAGAGGAGTCCTCATAGAAAACAATAACATTCTAACAGGACGAGACATGGGAGATACAGGAAGCATGCTCCCGATGGTTGGTATGTCCAAAACCAAAGGGGCACAGTTTGAGGATACGGGAAACCATTTAGGACAGAGATGATTAGATATTTCTTCACACAGAGAGTGGTGAGCCTGTGGAATTCGTTACCACAGGACGTAGTTGAGTAAAAAAAACTCTGTAAGAAGCAGTTAAATACTGCCTTAGGGATTAGGGGATCATGGGACATTGAGGGAAGTCTGGATTGAGCTACTGAGTTGGGTGATGAGCCATGATCATAATTAATGACGGAGAAGGTTCGAAGGGCCGAATGTCCTGTCCCTGCTTCTATTTTCTATATTTGAACGACACAGGTTGTTTGAAGACAGGCTACAGAAACGGTTTACAAGGATGTTGCCTGGTTTGGAGGACATTATCTACGAAGAGGTTCGTGTAAACTCGGTTTGTTCTCACTGGAACGATGGAGGTTGAGGGGCGACCTTATAGAGGTCGACACGATTGTGAGGGGCAGAGACAGAGTAGGTAGTCAGAAGCTTTTTCCCAGAGTGGGACAGTCAGTTTCTAGGGTACATAGGTCTAAGGTACAAGGGGAAAAGTTTAGAGGAGATGTGAGGGAGGTTTTTCACACAGAAGGTAGAGGGTGTCTGCAACCCTCTGCTGGAGGATATGGTGGAAGCAGGTACAATAGTGATGTTTAAGGGGCTTCTTGATAATAGGAAGAGAATAGAGGGATACGGATCTCGGAAGTGTAGAAGATGGGCAACAGGGTCGGCGCAGGGAGGGCCGA
The DNA here is from genome assembly GCF_902713615.1 of Scyliorhinus canicula. Classification (NCBI taxonomy): domain Eukaryota; kingdom Metazoa; phylum Chordata; class Chondrichthyes; order Carcharhiniformes; family Scyliorhinidae; genus Scyliorhinus; species Scyliorhinus canicula. The sequence goes on along the minus strand of NC_052172.1, from coordinate 2,080,066 downwards.
AGGACATGTTCCTGTGTTGTACATTTATTTGTTCTTTGTTCTTGTTCTATTGGGCATGCTGAGAAGTGGAATGTTGTAAACCGTACGAGGTAGGCGAGACTGGGGCGAGAATGGGAGTCAGAGAGGGAGAGGGAACGAGTTGTTCTATTGAGGCAGCCGTGACAGCGGCACGGTCTGCTCTCCAGAGGCGTTTCTCATCCAGAGACAGTTACGTTGAGATCTTGGTGATTTTAATGCGTCGGTGCAGATTAATTGGGTCGAAGGGCCTCTTCTTCGTTATATTATTGCCTGATTCTTTGATATGGTGTCAAGAACGCAACAGAGCTCCAATATCCTACTATTTGTGTTAAAGTTTATTCTGAAAACAATGACTGAATGAATGGTCAAGATAATCCGACTTCACGATGAAAATGTGACATTTTCATCCACAACCTTTTGAGAAAAAGGACAATAGCTTAGTGCCAGGTGACTGTAACATGCTGTCTGCACTGTTTTACTGCCGTGGACAAAGTGCAATCGGTAGAACCATCCCACAGCCCTTGGTTAATTTATCACTGGGAAGCCGATTAGCTATCTGCAAACATCAGCACAGATCATGTGTAAAGATTAATGGAACCAAGGAACACAGTGCACACATTAAAACATTTGGTCGGAGCAAACAATCAAAGCGTGCTAAACAAACGTCTCACAGACAGACATGATGTGTTCAGACATGCAACCGGGGCGTGGGAGTGCATTTCTAAAACTGCGGTTTCACAGGAATACTAATCCAGATGCCCATGGGAATGCTCGTCGAGGACATGGCTTCTAGTCCCGCCGCAACATGTGACAACATTTTCATTCAATTCTTATATCTGGAAATACTCTTAGCAATGGCAGCTAACACGTTTTGTCTGATTTACTTTTCTCCTTTTTCGGAAAATAAATCTACTCTTATCTGGTATTTCTTACCCTACATGGATCTACAGCCCCACAGCAATGCAGCTGCCTATGAATTGTCGTCGCAGTTCATGGGCATTTAGGTATGTTCAGGAAAATGTGTCTTTACCAGTGACACATGTACCTCTTGGAAATATTGAAAACACTGACCATATTAGTGTCCGGATGTACTTTTTTCATAATGTCCTTTATGAAAAAAGAATCTTTGCCACAGGGGCTGTTTAGCACACTGGGCTAAATCGCCGGCTTTGAAAGCAGACCAAGGCAGGCCAGCAGCACGGTTCGATTCCCGTAACAGTCTCCCCGGGCAGGCGCCGGAATGTGGCGACTAGGGGCTTTTCACAGTAACTTCATTGAAGTCTACTCGTGACAATAAGCGATTTTCATTTTTTCAGTGACAAGATGAGGAGATACCCTTACCACCCTGTTCCTATACGTCTCCACCCAAACATGTCCACAGTTCTGCAGTTTCTCTTCTGGCGGTGGTGTGCCATTTGCAGCAGCTTCTGCCTTGCTAACGATGGATGCAAATCCCGGATTTAATATCTGAAAACTGTCCTCTGTTTTACTTTCACAAATCTCACTTAACTCTCTCATCCACCTCTGTCATCCTTTACCACATTTTCGCGAGTTTAATATGAGATCTTAGTCCCTTCTCCGACTCTTTTTGCCTCTGTTATTCCACTTTCCTTCTCCTCCCATATTTTCCATGAAATCTGGAATTAATCTCAGCAATGGAAGCTATCACCCTTTGTCTGATTTACTTCACTCCCTTTTCAGGAAATAAATGGCATTCTGATTGGCCCAAAGGAGACAAGATAATTTCCTAATTGGGTGAAATATCGCATGGTCAAACTGCGATTGATTCTCAAGTGTGATGGTCCTCAACAGATGTCACTTTCCACCATCCTCTGAGAGGTTCCTCAAAAATTACAATGATGTAATTTTTATCTAGAGGGGATGGCAGGGAAGGCAGTGCAATGTTCCTCCTGCAGAATGTTTGAGGTGAGGGACTCCGTCAGTGTCCCTGCTGATTTCACCTGTGCGAAGTGCACCCAACTCCAGCTCCTTAAAAACCGTGTTAGGGAACTGGAGCTGGTGCTGGATGAACTTCGGATCATTCGGGAGGCAGAGATGGTCATAGGTAGAGGCTTCAGGGAGGTAGTTACTCCGAAGAATAAAGATAGATGGGTGGCGGTGAAAGGGCCTGGTGGTAAGCAGTCAGTACAGGGATCCCCTGTGGTTGGCCCCCTTAGTAACAGGTATACCGCTTTGGATACTGGTGGGGGGACGACTTACCATGTGGTACAGGTCTCTGGCACAGAGTCTGTCCCTGTTGCTTAGAAGGGAAGGGGGAGAGGAGTTGACCATTAGTCATTGGAGACTCCATAGTTAGGGGGATAGATAGGAGATTCTGTGGGAACGAGAGAGACTCGCGGTTGATGTGTTGCCTCCCAGGTGCCAGGGTCCGTGATTTCTCGAATCGTGTTTTCAGGATCCTTAAGTGGTAGGGGGAGCAGCCCCAAGTCATGGTCCACATAGGTACCAACGACATAGGTAGGAAAGGGATAGGGATGTAAGGCAGGAATTCAGGGAGCTAGTGTGGAAACGTAGATTTAGGACAAACAGAGTTATTGTCTCTGGGTTGTTACCCGTGCCACGTGCTGGCCAGACGAGGAATAGGGAGAGAGCAGTTGAACACGTGGCCACAGGGATGGTGCAGGAGGCAGGGTTTTCGATACCTGGAGAATTGGAGATCATTCTGGGGTAGGTGTGACCTCTACAAACGGGATGGTCTACACCCGGTCCAGAGGGGTACCAATATCCTGGGGGAGGGGGATGGAATTTGCTAATGTACTTCTGGAGGGTTTAAACTATTTCAGCAGGGGATTGGAACCTGAATTGTAGCTCCAGTATACAGGAGGTTGAGAGTAGTGAGGTCATGAGTAAGGTTCCAAAGTTGCTGGAGTGTACCAGCAGGCAGGAAGGTGGTTTAAAGTGCATATACTTTAACGCCAGGTGCATCCGGAATAAGGTGGGTGAACTTGCAGCATGGGTTCGTACCTGGGACTTCGATGTTGTGGCCATTTCGGAGACGTGGATAGAGCAGGGAATGGAATGGTTGTTGCAGGTGCCGGGGTTTAGATATTTCAGTCAGCTGAGGGAAGGTGGTAAAAGAGGGGGAGGGTGGCATTGTTAGTCAATGACAGTATTACGGTAGCAGAAAGGACGTTTGATGAGGATTTGTGTACTGAGGTAGTATGGGCTGAGTTCAGAAACAGCAAAGGAGAGGTCATCCTGTTGGGACTTTTCTATAGGCCTCCGAAAAGTTCCAGGATGTAGAGGAAAGGATTGCAAAGATGATTCTGGACTGGAGCGAAAGTAACAGGGTAATTGTTATGGGGGACTTTAACTTTCCAAATATTGACTGGAAACACTATAGATCGAGTACTTTAGATGGGTCCGTTTATTTCCAATGTGAGCAGGAGGGTTTCCTGACACAGTATGTAGATAGGCCAACGAGAGACGAGGCCACATTGCATTTGGTACTTGGTAATGAACCAGGACAGGTTTTAGATTTGGAGATAGGTGAGCACTTTGGTGATAGTGGCCACAATTCAGTTACGTTTACTTTAGTGATGGAAAGGGATAGTATATACCGCAGGGCAAGAGTTATTGCTGGGGGAAAGTCAATTATGAAGCGATGTGGCAAGACTTAGGATGCATAGGATGGGGAAGGAAACTGCAGGGGATGGGCACAATTGAAATGTGGAGCTCGTTCAAGGAACAGCTACTGCGTGTCCTTGATAAGTATGTACCTGTTAGGCAGGGAGGAAGAGGTCGAGCGAGGGAACCTTGGTTGACTAAAGTAGTTGAATCACATGTCAAGAGGAAAAAGAAGGCCTATGTAAAGATGAGACGTGAAGTTTAAATTAGGGCGCTCAGAGTTACAAGTTAGCTAGGAAGGACCTAAAGAGAGAGCTAAGAAGAGCCAGTAGCCGACATCAGAAGACTTTGGCAGGTAGGATCAAGGATAACCCTAAAGCTTTATATAGGTATGTCAGAAATAAAGGAATGACGAGGTTAAGAGTAGGGCCAATCAAGGACAGTAGTGGGGAGTTGTGCGTGGAGTCCGAGGAGATAGGAGAGGAGCTAAATGAATATATTTCATCAGTATTCACGCAGGAAAAAGACAATGTTGTCGAGGAGAATACTGAGATACAGGCTACTGGACTAGGAGGGCTTGAGGTTCATAAGGAGGAGGCGTTAGCAATTCTGGAAAGTATGAAAATAGATAAGTCCCCTGGGCCGGAAGGGATTCATCCTAGGATTCTCTGGGATGCTAGGGGGGAGATTAGAACATAGATAGAACATTACAGCGCAGTACGGGCCTTTCGGCCCTCGACCTGTGAAACCATATGAAGCCTATCTGACCTACACTATTCCATTTTCATCCATATGTCTATCCAGTGACCACTTAAATGCCCTTAAAGTTGGCGAGTCTACTACTGTTGCAGGCAGGGCGTTCCACACCCCTACTACTCTCTGAGTAAAGAAACTGCCTCTGACATCTGTCCGATATCTACCACACCTCAATTTAAAGCTATGTCCCCTCGTGTTGGTCATCACCATCCGAGGAAAGAGACTCTCACTGTCCATCCTACCTAACCCTCTGACTATCTTATATGTCTCTATTAAGTCACCTCTCAGCCTTCTCCTCTCTAACGAAAACAACCGCAATTCCCTGAGCCTTTCCTCGGAAGACCTTCCCTCCATACCAGGCAACATCCAAGTAAATCTCCTCTGAACCCTTTCCAAAGCTTCCACAACCTTCCTATAATGTGGTGACCAGAACTGCACGCAGTACTCCAGGAGCGGCCGCACCAGAGTTATGTACAGCTGCAGCATGATCTTGTGGCTCCGAAACTCAATCCCCCTACTGATAAAGGCTAGCACACCATATGCCTTCTTAACAACCCTATTAAGCTGGATGGCAACCTTCAGGGATTTATGTGCCTGGATGCCGAGATCTCTCTGTTCATCTACACTACCAAGAATCTTGCCATTAGCCCAGTACTCTGCATTCCTGTTACTCCTTCCAAAGTGAACCACCTCACACTTTTCCGCATTAAACTCCATCTGCCACCTGTCAGTCCAGCTCTGCAGGTTATCTATATCCCTCTGTATCCTATAACATCCTTCAGCACTATCCACAACTCCACCGAACTTCGTGTCATCCGCAAATTTACTAACCCATCCTTCTACACCTTCTTCCAGGTCATTTATAAAAATGACAAACAGCAGTGGCCCCAAAACAGATCCTTGCGGCACACCACTAGTAACTGAACTCCAGGATGAACATTTGCCATCAATCACCACCCTCTGTCTTCTTTCAGCTAGCCAATTACTGATCCAAACCGCTAAATCACCTTCAATCCCATACTTCCGTATTTCCTGCAGTAGCCTACCGCGGGGAACCTTATCAAACGCCTTACTGAAATCCATATACACCACATCAACCGCTTTACCCTCATCCCCCTGTTTGGTCACCTTCTCAAAAACCTCAATAAGGTTTGTGAGGCATGGCCTACCCTTCACAAAACCGTGTTGAGTATCGCTAATCAACTTGTTATTTTCAAGATGATTATAAACCCTATCTCTTATATCCTTTTCCAACATTTTACCCACAACCGAAGTAAGGCTCACAGGTCTATAATTACCAGGGTTGTCTCTACTCCCCTTCTTGAACAAGGGGACAACATTTGCTGTCCTCCAGTCTTCCGGCACTATTCCTGTCGACAAAGATGACATAAAGATCAAGGACAAAGGCTCTGCAATCTCCTCCCTGGCTTCCCAGAGAATCCGAGGATAAATCCCATCTGGCTCAGGAGACTTATCTATTTTTACACTTTCCAAAATTGCTAACACCTCCTCCTTGTGAACCTCAATCCCATCTAGCCTTGCTGATTGCTGAGCCTTTGATCTTTATGTCACCATTGTCTACAGGAATAGTGCCAGAAGACTGGAGGATAGCAAATGTTGCCCCCTTGTTCAAGAAGGGGAGAAGGGGAGTAGAGACAACCCCGGTAACTATAGACCAGCGAACCTTTCTTCTGTTGTGGGCAATCTCTTGGAAAGGTATATAAAAGATAGGATTTATAATAATCTAGAACTGAATAATTTGATTAGGGATAGCCAACACGGTTTTGTAAAGGGTAGGTCGTGCCTCACAAACCTTATTGAGTTCTTTGATAAGGTGACCAAACAGGTGGATGAGGGTAAAGCAGTTGATGTGGTGTATATGGATTTCAGTAAAGCATTTGCTAATGTTCCCCACGGTAGGCTATTGCAGAAAATACGGACTCATGGGCTTCAGGGTTATTCAGCAGTTTGGATCAGAAACTGATTTGGCTCGCTGTAAGAAGACAGAGGGTGGTGGTTGATGGGAAATGTTCAGCCTGGAGTTCAGTTACTAATGGTGGACCACAAGGATCATTTTTGGGGTCACTGCTGTTTTCATTTTTATAAATGACCTGGAGGAGGGAGTAGAAGGATGGGTGAGTAAATTAGCAGATGACACTAAGGTTGGTGGAGTTGTGGACAGTGTGGAAGGATGTTGCGGTTTACGGAGGGACATAGATAAGCTGCAGAGTTGGGCTCAGTGGTGGAAAATGGAGTTTAATGCAGAAAAGTGTGAGGTGATTCATTTTGGAAGGAATAACAGGAAGACAGAGTACTGGACTAATGGTAAGATTCTTGGTAGTGTGCATGAGCAGAGAGATATCGGTGTCCATGTACATAGATCCCTGAAAGTTGCCTCCCAGGTTGATAGGGTTGTTAACAAGGCACACGGTGTGTTAGCGTTTATTGGTAGAGGGATTGAGTTTCGGAGCCATGAGGTCATGTTACAGCTGTACAAAATTCTGGTGCGGCCGCATTTAGAGTATTTTGTGCAGTTCTGGTCGCCGCATTATAGGAAGGATGTGGAAGCATTGGAAAGGGTGCAGAGGAGATTTGCCGGAATGTTGCCTTGCATGGAGGGAAGATCTTATTCGGAAAGGCTGATTGACTTAAGGCTCTTTTCGTTAGAGGGAAGAAGTTTAAGAGGTGACTTAATTGAGGCATACAAGATGATCACATGATTAGATAGGGTGGACAGTGAGAGCCTTTATCCTCGGATGGTAATGGCATGCGGGGACATAGCTTTAAATTGAGGAGAGATAGATATAGGAGAGATGTCAGAGGTAGGTTCTTTACTCAGAGTGTAGTAATGGCGTGGAATGCCCTGCCTGCAACAGTAATGGACTAGACAACATTAAGGGCATTTAAATGGTCTTTGGATAAACATATGAATGATAAGGGAATAGTGTAGATGAGCTTTAGAGTGGTTTCACAGGTCGGCGCAAGATCGAGGGAAAAAGGGCCTGTAGTTCGCTGTAATGTTCTATGTTCTATATTCTATGTTCTAACCAGCCTATAATTACCAGAGTCATTCCTATTCCCTTTCTTGAACAGAGGAACAACATTTGCCACTCTCCAGTCCTCTGGCACTCTCGCCGTGGACAGTGAGGACGCAAAGATCAAAGCCTGTAATCGCTCCCTTGCCACCCAAAGAATCCTTGGATATATCCCACCTGGCCCAGGGGACTTGTCGACCCTCAGGTTTTTCAAAATTGTTAATACATCCTCCATCAGAACATCTACCTCCTCCAGCCTACCCGCCCTTATCACACTCTCATCCTCAAAAACATAGCCTCTCTCCTTGGTGAACACTGAAGAAAAGTATTAATTCAACACCTCTCCTATCTCTTCCGACTCTATGCGCAAGTTCTCACAACTGTCCTAACCTCACCCTGGTCATTCTTTTATTTCTCACATAAGAGTAAAAAGCCTTGGGATTTTCCTTGATCCGAGCCGCCAAGGACTTTGCATGCCCCCTCCCAAATCTAGTTGAGCCATTTTTTTTTAGCTCATTCCTTTCTACCTTGTAACCCTCAAGCGACTCAACTGAACCTTGTTTTTTCATCCTTACATGCGTTTCCTTTTTCCTCTTGACAAGACATTCAACCTCTTTTGTGAACCATGGTTCCCTCACACGGCCATTTCCTCCCTGCCTGACAGGGACATACCTGTCAAGGACACACAGTATTTGTTCTTGTTCTCGAGTGAGTGCAGCGAAGGTTTACCAGACTGGTTCCACGGAAGGCGGGATTGTCGTATGAGGAGAGATTGGCTAGATTGGGATTGCTCTCGCTGGAATTCTGAAGAATGAGGGAGGATCTCATAGAGACTGAGAAAATTCTAACAGGACTAGAGAGATGCAGGGAAGAAGTGACCAATGATGGGTGTGTTCAGAACCAGGGGTCGCAGCCTGATGATTCAGGACAAACCATTTCGGAAATAAATAAGGAGACATTTCTTCACCCAAAGAGTGGTGAGCCTCTGGAATGCATTACCACAGGAAGTAGTTGATGCTGAAACTTTGAATATCGTCAAGAGGCGGTTGGATATAACACTTGGGGCAAATGGGGTCAAAGGTTATGGAGATAAAGCAGGATTAGGCTCGTGAGTTGGATCATCAGCTATGATCGTGATGAATGGCGGAGCAGGCTCGAAGGGCTAAAAGGACTCCTCCTGCTCCTATCTTCTATGTGTCCATGCAACATTTTAGTTAACATATCCAGTGAGCACAAATGCACATCCATGCTGTCTTATAATATTTATATCGATGATCTGGTTGTGCCGAGCAATCATCCTCCCTGTCTGAAATTCCTGCTGTTGAATCGGTACTCTCGAGGTATGGATGCCACAATAGACAAAGAGCTGAGTGTGATCGTTGCCTCCCTTACGTTATCTCCATACACCATAGACCAACGGACATGGTAGAATATCCCACATTGTCTCCGAGGTCTCAAGAGATGATACGTCGGACATTCCTATCTGGGAACGAATTCCAGACTGCTTCTATCCTTGGGCTTTCTTTTTACATTTACATTTCACATCTTCAGTGGTAAATTAATTACTATAATTTCAAATTACTTCCAAACAAAACATTGTTCCGTCATCAGTAAGCACTTTTCACTGGAGGATCATTTATGGCAAGACCTCTCGAAACCTCTTGCAATTGAGGCCAACGTACCATTAGCCTTCTTTACTGCTGGCTGCACCTGCACGCTTACCTTTAGCGAATGGTGCACAAGGACACCCAGGTCCTGCTGCACACTCACCTCTCCCAATTCACAACCATTCAGCTAGTAATCTGCCTTCCTGTTTTTACTTCCAAAATGAATAATCTCACAGTTATCCAAATTATACTGCATTGGCCATTGTTTTGCCCACTCGCCTAACCTGTCCAGATCTTGCTGTAGGATCCCTGCATCCTCGTCACAGTTCACCCTCCCACCTAATTTGGTATCATCTACAGACTTTGAGATGTTGTATTTTGTTCCCTCATCCAGATCATTAATATATATTTTGAATAGCTGGGGTCCCAGTACCGATCCCTGTGGTAGCCCACTGGTTACTGCCTGCCAATTTGAAAAGGACGCATTAATCCCTACTCTTTGTTTCCTGTCTGCCAACCAGTTTTCCATCCACCTCAATACACTTCCGCCAATTCCATGCGCTTTAATTTTGCAGAATCATCTCTTATGCGGGACTTTGTCAAACGCCTTCTGAAAGTCCAAATGCACATCGACTGACCTTGTCGACAGTACTGGTTACCTCTTCAAAGAATTCCAACAGATTTGTCAAGCATGATTTTCCCTTCATAAATCCATGCTAACTCAGACTGATCCTGCCACTGCTTTTTAAATGTTCCGCTATAAAGTCCTTGATAATGGGTTCAAGCATTTTCCCCACTACCGATGTTAGGCTTACTGCTTTCTCTCGACCTCCCTTTTAGAATATCGGAGTGATGTAAGCTACCCTGCAATCTGCGGGGACAGTTTCAGAGTCTATAGAATCCCGGAAGATGCCCACCAATGCATCCACTATTTCCAGAGCCATCTCCTTGAACATTCTGGGATGTATCCGCCTTCAATACCATCAGTTTTCCCAGCACCATTTCTCTACTAATGTTGATCTCCCTCAGTTTTCCCTCTCACTAAACCTTTCATTCTCCAACATTTCTGGGATCTGATTTGTATCCTCATTTGTGAAGACAGAACCAAAGTATGTTTTTAATTGCTCAGCCATTTCTTTGTCCCTTATTATGCATTCCCCTGTTTCTGTCTGTAGTGGGCCTATATTTCCCTTTACCTTTATCTTCACATATCTGTAGAAACTCTTAGTGTCAGTCTTTATGTTCCCTGAAAGCTTCCTGTCGTACTATACTTTCCCCTTCTTAAGCAAGGGGAAACAAAAAAAGTTTAATTTCAAGCAGTTTCAGCATGCATGTCAGTATACAAAGTCTCCAGAAAGTAAAAACACACTGCAAAAATGCGGAACATCTGCCCACTCAAACTACAAATATGTTGCATTTGTCCTTCTTTACTGAATTCTAAACTGCTCCCAATCCTCAGACCTATTATTTTTCTTGGCCAATCTGCATGCTTCTTCCTTGGATCGGATACTTGTGGATGATAAACTAATGTAGCATGCATCTTATAACATTAATTGATAGTCATTATTGAACATAGATAACTAGTAACGAATGATGGTATCCCCTAATTTAATGTAACCGAAGCTGACGTATAACTGCCGGTAGAACTAATTGCAGAGACATGAGGATAGATGGACTGGAAAATTTACTAAAATTGTAGGGTAGCTGATGAACAGTGACGGACATTGAAGGAGATATTCCATTCCTTCCAACTAATATATATTCCAGAGAGGATGAAAGATTGAATGGACAAAATGCATCCTTGACTGAGCAAGGTGGTTAATGGTAAAAGCTAAGACATACCATATTGCAAAGATCAGTAGCTGCTGGGGGATTGGGAAACTTATCGAAAAATGAAGAGGAGCTAAATACAAAATTGTTGCTTTGGAAGACAATGCTGATGACTTAAAAATGGGGAACATGGAAATAGAAGATACACGAAAACCATCTTAATGGGAACACGAAATGAAGAGGTTGTAGAAAAGGAGGAAATTAAAAGAATCGCCACCACCAGGAAAGAAGTACTGAAAAAAACATTTGGATTGAAGGCAGTCAAATACACAGGGACTGATCAACTAAACCCGAGGTGTTAAATTAATTGACAGCAGTGATATTAGTCACTGGTTGTAATATTGAACAATTCCGTGGATTTTAGAAAGGTTCAGGCTTACTGTAAGAATGTTCATGTAATGCCCCTGTTCAAAAAGGGAGAAACGCAGGACATAGGAATCCATGGACAGATTAACGCCTGTCGTTAGAAAACAGTGCACATCCATTATTCAGTACGCAGCAACTGGATATCTGGGAAGTCCAAATGCAATCCATCAGAATCACCACGGTTTATGAAAGTTTAAGAGCGTTCAACTAATTCGCTAGAATTCTTTGAAGATGTAAAAAATTAAGTGGATAATGGGGGTTCTGTAGATATCGTGTATGTTGACTTCCAGAAAACATCTGATAAGGCGCCACACAAAAAAGATTAAGGCACAACGTAAGATCCCATGTGTTTGGATGTAATATATTAGCTTGGGAGAGGATTGGCGGAGCAAGGGAAAGCATAGCGTGGGGGGTAAATGCGTTTGATAAGGTTCCCCACGGTAGGCTATTGCAGAAAATAAGGAAGTATGGAATTGAAGGTGATTCAGCGGTTTGGATCAGTAATTGGCTAGCTGAAAGAAGACAGAGGGTGGTGGTTGATGGCAAATGTTCATCCTGGAGTTCAGTTACTAGTGGTGTACCGCAAGGATCTGTTTTGGGGCCACTGCTGTTTGTCATTTTTATAAAGGATGGGTTGGTAAATTTGCAGATGACACGAAGGTCGGTGGAGTTGTGGATAGTGCTGAAGGATGTTATAGGATACAGAGAGATTAGGTAAGCTGCAGAGCTGGGCTGAGAGGTGGCAGATGGAGTTTAATGCGGAAAAGTGTGAGGTGGTTCACTTTGGAAGGAGTAACAGGAATGCAGAGTACTGGGCTAATGGCAAGATTCTTGGTAGTGTAGATGAACAGAGAGATCTCGGCATCCAGGTACATAAATCCCTGAAAGTTGCCACCCAGGTTAATAGGGCTGTTAAGAAGGCATATGGTGTGCTAGCCTTTATAAGCAGGGGGATTGAGTTTCGGAACCACAAGGTCATGCTGCAGCTGTACATAACTCTGGTGCGGCCGCACCTGGAGTACTGCGTGCAGTTCTGGTCACCACATTATAGGAAGGATGTGGAGGCTTTGGAAATGGTTCAGAGGAGATTTACTAGGATGTTTCCTGGTATGGAGGGAAGGTCTTACGAGGAAAGGCTCAGGGACTTGAGGTTGTTTTCGTTAAAGAGGAGAAGGCTGAGAGGTGACTTAATAGAGACATATAAGATAGTCAGAGGGTTAGATAGGGTGGACAGTGAGAGTCTTTTTCCTCGGATGGTGATGACCAACACGAGGGGACATAGCTTTAAATTGAGGGGTGATAGATATAGGACAGATATCAGAGGCAGTTTCTTTACTCAGAGAGTAGTCGGGGTGTGGAATGCCCTACCTGCAACAGTAGTAGACTCGCCAACTTTAAGGGCATTTAAGTGGTCACTGGATAGACATATGGATGAAAATGGAATAGTGTAGGTCAGATAGGCTTCAGATGGTTTCACTGGTCGGCGCAACATCGAGGGCCGAAGGGCCCGTACTGCGCTGTAGTGTTCTATGTTCTATGTTATTTTGCTGGTTGACAAGCTGTAACTGCACGTGGGAAAACAGGTGGGAAAGAAAACTGGAATCAGGAAATAAGATATTTACAAATGGGTAGCGATTGTTTGGATGAGTTGGCCAAATGTTGGCAGATTGATGGCGTGGTGGCATAATGGTTAGCAATGTTGCGTCAGAGCGCTCGGAACCCGCGTTCGCTTCCAATCTTGGATGACTGCCTGTGTGCTGTTTATGTATTCTCCCCGTGTTTCCATGGGTCCAAAGGTTAGGTGGGGTTACGGTGATAGGGCGGGGAGTGTGTTCTTTCAGTGGGTCAGTACAGACTCGCTGGGCCGAATGGCCTCCGTCTGCACTGTTGGCATTCAATGGATACATATGAGGTTATCCATTTTGATCGGGGGAATAGAAAAACAACTTAATACCTGAATGAACAAAGGGAGATGATTATACTCCCAAACGGAGAATTTATAATAGAGAACAAGATCATTGCAGAGTAATTGAACAATTATTTTAGTTCTGCTTTAATGGAGGAAAGCACAAATACCTTCTCAGAATTCCTGAGGAATGAAGGGTCCAATGAGAATGAGGAATGGATGGAAATTAGTATCCGTAAAATAATTGTGCCGGTGAAATTAATGGGATTGAAAGATTATAATTTCCCAGGGGTGAGAATTTAAGTATCAGGCTGCTGAATGATGGAATTCGTGAATGTGCTTTTTGTCATCTTTCAAAATGGTGTAGCTTCTAGAACAGTCCGAACATATTTCAGAGCGGAAAAGTGTAATCACACTATTGTCATACGAAAGGATGAAGGACACGTGGGATTACAGATCGGTTAGGCAAGCATCAGTTCCAGAGCAAATGTTGGCATCCATTGTGACGGATATGATAACAGGGCATTTAGAAAACCTGATCGGAATTAGGCATCTTGAACATTGGTTTTCAAACGACAAACATCTTTGAAGAAGCAGCCAGAATATTTTGGGATGCAGCTATGAAAGTAGATAGGGGGAAAGCCATTTGATGTGGAATATTCATTTTTTCCGTAAAGCCACGTAGGAGTATTGTGCGCAAAATTAAAACTCATCGGATTTTGGTTAATATATTGGTATGTAGTAGTGTGTGTGGACAAAAATATGGTAGACACAGCATAACGCGGCCAAGTGTGAAGTTATCAACAATGGTCAGCAAACAGAATGGCGGAGTATTATTTAAATGGTGAGAGTTTGGAAACTGATGTACAAAGGCACTTTGGTGTCCATGTATACCAATCACTCAAACCAATCAGGGAAATGCAACAAGTTAGCCTTCATTGCAAGAAAATTTCAGTGCAGAAGCAGCAATGTTTCATGGCAGTTGTGCAGGGCATTGGTGGGTTGCATGGGTTTGGATATCCTGACAGGTGGACAGGTCAAAATTGTTTCCATTGGAAGGGAATTCTAGAACCAGGAGCCAGATTCAAGATAAGTGGCAGAAGGTGAAGAGGGGACATGAGGAAGAATGTTTTTACACAGAGGACAGTAGGAGCCAGGAATTGGCTACCCGAGTGGGCAGTGGATGCAGAGACTCGAAACACTTCTAAAAAGGCACCGATATCTGCACCTTAACTTCTCTAAGATACATGGCTGTGGGACGGGTGCAGGAATATGGGATTAGAAAGTGCAACAGTGTGTCCTCGGGCTAGCATGGTTAAGGTGGACTGAATGGCCTTCTTCTGAACTGGAAGTTTGCGATCAATATATGATTCTAAAGGATATACTCACCATCGAGGGAGTGCAGCGAAGGATCCCCTGACAGTTTCATGGCATGGCAGGTTTGTCATATGGGAAGAGATTGGGTCCAAATTGGCCTGCATTCACTGGAATTTAGAAGAATGAAAGAGAATCTAGTTTAAACGTATAAGATTCTGAGAGGGTTGGGCAGATTCTATACAGGGATAATGGCCACCTCCACCCCCCCCCCCCACCCCGCCAACCCCATGACCTGGGCGTTAAGGACTAGGGCCATAGTTTGGGGAAATGGGTGGGCACATGGTACTGAAATGAAGCGAAATCTGCTCCGTCAGAGGGTGGGAACCCTTTGGAATACTGTACCTCTGAGCAGTGCGGTGGCAAAAGCACCGAATACATTTCTAGAATCACAGAGGATTCTAATTGTTATGACCCATCTTCTCTGTACCGGCTCTGAAAATGAGCATGATAACTGATTGCCATTCTCCTGACTTTCCAGCGTAGCCTGGCACATTTTGTCAAATGAAGTCATCATCTAATGCCCTATTGGATGTCTCGATTCACCCTGACTCCACCACATTTCACTGGAGTGGATTCCAGAACAGATCCATCCGTTATTTTAAAAATATATTATTTTCTCACATCACAATTTCTTGTTTTGAAAATCATTTACGTTTGTGCCCTCTCGGTCTTGATGATTTCACGTGTGGGAACAGTTTCTCCCTATCTCCTCTGTCTAGCCCGTTCATGGTTTTGAATATCTCCATAAAACCTCCACATAGCCTTCTACTCTTCAAGGAGAACAGCTCCATCTTCTCTAAGAATCACCATCGGCTATTGCAGAAAATACGGAGGCTGGGGATTGAGGGTGATTTAGAGATGTGGATCAGAAATTGGCTAGTTGAAAGAAGACAGAGGGCGGTGGTTGATGGCAAATGTTCAGAATGGAGTTCAGTTACGAGTGGCGTACCACAAGGATCTGATCTGGGGCCTTTGCTGTTTGTCATTTTTATAAATGACCTGGAGGAGGGCACAGAAGTTTGGGTGAGTAAATTTGCAGACGACACTAAAGTCAGTGGAGTTGTAGACAGTGTGGAAGGATGTTGCAGGTTACAGAGGGACATAGATAAGCTGCAGAGCTGGGCTGAGAGGTGGCAAATGGAGTTTAATGTAGAGAAGTGTGAGGTGATTCACTTTGGAAAGAATAACAGGAATGCGGACTATTTGGCTAATGGTAAAATTCTTGGTAGTCTGGATGAGCAGAGGGATCTCGGTGTCCATGTACATAGATCCCTGAAAGTTGCCACCCAGGTTGATAGGGTTGTGAAGAAGGCCTATGGTGTGTTGGCCTTTAGTGATAGTGGGATTGAGTTCCGGAGCGATGAGGTCATGTTGCAGCTGTACAAAACTCTGGTACGGCCGCATTTGGAGTATTGCGTACAGTTCTGGTCGCCTCATTATAGGAAGGACGTGGAAGCTTTGGAACGGGTGCAGAGGAGATTTACCAGGATGTTGCCTGGTATGGAGGGAAAATCTTATGAGGAAAGGCTGATGGACTTAGGCTGTTTTCGTTAGAGAGAAGAAGGTTAAGAGGTGACTTAATAGAGGCATACAAAATGATCAGAGGGTTAGATAGGGTGGACAGTGAGAGCCTTCTCTCGCGGATGGAGGTGGCTAGCACGAGGGGACATAGCCTTAAATTGAGGGGTAATAGATATAGGACAGACGTCAGAGGTAGGTTTTTTACGCAAAGAGTGGTGAGGCCGTGGAATGCCCTACCTGCAGCAGTAGTGCACTCGCCAACATTGAGGGCATTTAAAAGTTTATTGGATAAGCATATGGATGATAATGGCATAGTGTAGGTTAGATGGCCTTTAGTTTTTGACTTCCCATGTCGGTGCAACATCATGGGCCGAAGGGCCTGTACTGCGCTGTATCGTTCTATGTTCTATGTTCTATTCCTGGAACGATTAATGTAAACTGATTCTGCACCCTGTCATTGAAGATAGAAATGGTTCAATTTGGAGACACTCAATATCGTTGAGAAGTCTGTAGAGAGCGCGGGAGAATTACGTTCAGATCGAACCACGGTCACGTGGTAGTGACAGGGTGGTCGTCAGAGTTGAATCGACGATTCCGGCTCATATTTCCTATTCTGTTTTGTGGACTCGATTAATTCTTTTTTCCGTGAAGCCACCTCCACGGGCCGAATAGACTCTTTTCTGTAATGCGACGTGACTTGAGCGTTGTAACTGTCTTCCATTCTTCGTATGCAAAAGGCATCGATGGGCTGAATCGGCTCCCCGTGTCTCTCCTTAATAGGGCTGAATGGCCTCCTACAATTTCTATGTAATAGGCTCGTGCGGCACAATGCGGGTCTTCTCCTGCTCCGATGGTCGATCCTCGCTCTGTTACTGAGCCTGCTGCTCTCACTGTGTAACACCTTTGAAGGAATTGACGAACTTCAGTCGTTATTAAGTTACGCTCTGAAGAGGTAGAATTCCGAACAGACTACAGAAGATACCAAATGGATGCCGCCTGATATAAAATGGACTCTGTCAATGTTCTTGACCCTATCTTATTATCAGTGCCTTCTGCTGAAGTAGGAAAGCTTTGGGCAAAACAAGCGACCCAAAGCCAGATGCATCTGGAGAGACAATGAACCGTTGGCAAACTTTGCCCAATGTCTGTACCCATAGCTATATGTAAATGACAAAGGGGCCCCAAATTAAGGAACTAGCAAGGAATGAGGAAGGACATGTTTCAACGTGGCTGGACTATTAACCCCATGACTTTATGTAACCGTTATCTATGTAATGAATTGATTGGGTAAGGTAAACTGCCAGTTAGAGGCTAAAGGAGCTAACTTGTAGCCATTTCTGGCATTGAAGATGCATGTTATGAATTGTGACGCGAACAGAATTGATTGGGGATATGTAAAAGCGAATGCAGGAACTTCCGATAGTGGCAATGACCAGCTGAGCCGCACATTCGGAGGCTCCCGAAAAAAACGGACTTTGGGGCTTTTTTAAAGGCCCCCAACGGAGCTTAACATAGAACATAGAATGATACAGCGCAGTACAGGCCCTTCGGCCCTCGATTTTGCACCGACATGGAAAAAAACTAAAGGCCATCTAACCTACACTATGCCCTTATCATCCATATGCTTATCCAATAAACTTTTAAATGCCCTCAATGTTGGCGAGTTCACTACTGTTGCAGGTAGGGCATTCCACGGCCTCACCACTCTTTGCGTAAAAAACCCACCTCCGACCTCTGTCCTATATCTATTACCCCTCAATTTAAGGCTATGTCCCCTCATGCTAGCCACCTCCATCCGCGGGAGATGGCTCTCGCTGTCCACCCTATCTAACCCTCTGATCATTTTGTATGCCTCTATTAAGTCACCTCTTAACCTTCTTCTCTCTAACGAAAACAACCTCAAGTCCATCAGCCTTTCCTCATAAGATTTTCCCTCCATACCAGGCAACATCCTGGTAAATCTCCTCTGCACCGGTTCCAAAGCTTCCACGTCCTTCCTATAATGAGGCGACCAGAACTGTACGCAATACTCCAAATGCGGCCGTACTAGAGTTTTGTACAACTGCAACATGACCTCATGGCTCCGGAAGTCAATCCCTCTACCAATAAAGGCCAACACACTATAGGCCTTCTTCACAACCCTATCAACCTGGGTGGTAACTTTCAGGGATCTATGTACATGGACACCGAGACCCCTCTGCTCATCCACACTACCAAGAATTTTACCATTAGCCAAATATTCCGCATTCCTGTTATTCTTTCCAAAGTGAATCACCTCACACTTTTCCACATTAAACTTAATTTGCCACCTCTCAGCCCAGCTCTGCAGCTTATCTATGTCCCTCTGTAACCTGCAACATCCTTCCGCACTGTCTACAACTCCACCGACTTTAGTGTCGTCTGCAAATTTACTCACCCATCCTTCTGCGCCCTCCTCTAGGTCATTTGTAAAAATGACAAACAGCAATGGCCCCAGAACAGATCCTTGTGGTACGCCACTCGTAACTGAACTCCATTCTGAACATTTCCCATCAACTGCCACTCTCTGTCTTCTTTCAACTAGCCAATTTCTGATCCATATCTCTAAATCACCCTCAATCCCCAGCCTCTGTATTTTCTGCAATAGCCGACCGTGGGGAACCTTATCAAACGCTTTACTGAAATCTATATACACCACATCAACTGCTCTACCCTCGTCAACCTGTTCAGTCACCTTCTCAAAGAACTCGATAAGGTTTGTGAGGCATGACCTGCCCTTCACAAAACCATGCTGACTGTCCCTAATCATATTATTCCTATCTAGATGATTATAAATCGTATCTTTTATAATCCTCTCCAATACTTTACCCATCACAGACGTTAGGCTCACCGGCCTATAGTTACCAGGGTTATCTCTACTCCCCTTCTTGAACAAAGGGACCACATTTGCTATCCTCCAGTCCTCTGGCACTATTCCTGTAGCCAATGATGACCTAAAAATCCCGACGGGGGAAGATGCCAGGAGTTTCCCCAGAGGTCCCATGGTGCAGACCAGGAGCGGAGCAGGGAGAGAATCGGGAGGAAAAACTTTTGAAAAAAATCGGGACCCGCTGGACAAAATGGCGGCCGGCGAAAGTTTTGAAGAACTGAAGAAGTGGGTCCAGACGACTCTGCTGAGCCTCTTCCAGGATCTGAAAGTGGAGCTGCTGGAGTCCATCAAGGTAACCAAGAGGGAACTGATGGAGACCCAGACAGCCCAGGGGGCTGCGATCTGGGAGCTGCAGCAGCAAGCCGCCGAGAGGGAGGATGAGGTCGTGGCCGTGGTGGGGAAGGTGGAGGTGCACGAGGCGCTCCATAAAAGATGGCAGGAGCGGTTCGAGGAGTTGGACAACCGTTCGAGGAGGAAGAATTTACGGATCCTGGGCCTCACGGAGGGGCTGGAGGGGTCGGACCTAGCGGCCCATGTGGTGATGATGCTGAACACGCTGATGGGGGCTGGGTCCTTCCAGGGGCCCCTGGAGTTGGAGGAGGCCCACAGAATGCTGGCTAGGAGGCCCAAGCCGAACGAGCCACCGTGGGCGGTGTTGGTAAGGTTCCACTGGTTTGTGGATCGTGAGTGTGTGCTCCGGTGGGCCAAGAAGGAGCAGAGCATCAAATGGGAGAACACGGAGGTGCAGATCTTCCAGGACTGGAGTGCGGAGGTGGCGAGGCGGAGGGCCGGGTTTAACCGGACGAAGGCGGTGCTCCACAGTCGGAAGGTGAAGTTTGGAATGCTGCAGCCGGCGTGTCTGTGGGTCACCTACCAGGATCGGCACCACTATTGTGATTCCCCGGAGGAGGCGTGGGCCTTCGGGCAAGCCGAGAAACTGGACACAAACTGAGGGTCCCCCGGAGGGGGGATGCTGTGGAATACTGTATTTATTTATACTGTATGTGTATCTGCGGGGTCTAGGATATGATGTGGGGTGGCCGTAGGGTGGGTGGGGTGATGCCGTATGGGTGTTTTCTTTATGGGTTTTCTAGCAGGAGTTGGGTGGACGGGTTTGGACTGAGGGGTAAACGGGGCGTTTGGGGAGCTGGTGGGGGGGGACTGACAATGGGAGTGGCCCTGGAGGAGGCGGGGCCCGGCAGGGCGAAAGCGCGGGCTTTCTGCGGGGTCCCCGCACTGGGAGAGGGAGGGGGCGGGGTTTTCTTTTCCCGCGCAGGAGCGGGGGAGGGTGGACTGATTGTTGGGCACTATGGGGGAGGGGCAGTCCCACGTTGGGAGGAGCCGAAAGTAGGGCGGGAGCCGCTGGGGTCAGCAGAAGATAGCTGGCTCACGGGAGTGCTGTAGAGGGGGGGGGGCGCGGCTAGGAGGGGTCCTAGCCTGGGGGGGTAGGGGTGGGGGGTTACCGGGTTGCTGCTGAAATGGTCAGGAAGGAGCTGGAGGACGCAGGGAGTGCTGGAGGGGGGAGGTGCCGCCGTGGGTAACTGGCAGAGCGTGGGACGCTGGCCGGGGGTGGGCAAGGGATGGGGTATGGCTAATCGGCAGGGGAAGGGGGCAGGGCGCCCTCGGATCCGGCTGATAACCTGGAATGTGAGGGGGCTGAATGGGCCGGTCAAAAGGGCCCGAGTAGTTGCGCACCTGAAGGGACTGAAGGTGGATGTGGCCATGCTCCAGGAGACACACCTGAGAGTGGTGGACCAGGTCCGGCTGAGTAAGGGGTGGGTGGGCCAGGTATTCCACTCAGGGCTGGACGAGAAGAGTAAAGGGGTGGCGATCCTGGTGGGGATGAAGGTGTCGTTTGAGGCATTGAAGGTGGTGCCTGACATTTTTGGGAGGTACGTGATGGTGAGTGGCAAGCTGCAGGGGGAGCAGGTAGTCTTGGTGAATGTTTATGCCCCAAATTGGGACGACACGGGGTTCATGCGGCGTATGCTGGGCCGCATTCCGGACCTGGAGGTGGGGGGCCTGATCATGGGGGGAGACTTTAACACTGTGCTGAATCCCCCTTTGTATCGATCCAAGTCCCGGACAGGTAGTAGGTCGGCGGCGGCTAAGGTGCTGAGGGGATTTATGGACCAGATTGGGGGGGGGTGGACCCTTGGAGATTTGAGAGGCCAAGGGCCAGGGAATACTCGTTTTTCTCCCATGTACATAAGGCCTACTCGAGGATTGACTTTTTGGTCCTGAGCAGGGGGCTGGTGCCGAGGGTGGAGGAAGTGGAATACTCCGCCATTGCCATTTTGGAAAATGCCCCGCACTGGATGGACCTCGGGCAGGGGGAAGAGAGGGACCAACGTCCGCTCTGGCGCATGGAGGTGGGGCTGCTGGCAGAGGAGGAGGTGGCCGGGAGGATCCGGGGGTGTATTGAGAGATACCTCAAGGCCAATGATAACGGGGAGGTTCGGGTGGGGACGGTCTGGGAGGCATTGAAGGCGGTGATAAGGGGGGAATTGATCTCCATCCGAGCCCATAGGGAGAGGGGGGAGCAGAGGGAAAGGGAAAGACTGATAGGGGAGATGGTGCAGGTGGACAGGAGATATGCGGAGGATTCGGAGGAGGGATTGCTGGGGGAGAGGCGTAGCCGACAGGCCAGATTTGACCTACTGACGACCAGAAAGGCGGAAGCCCGGTGGAGGAAAGCACAGGGGGCGGTGTATGAACACGCGGAGAAGGCGAGCAGGATGCTGGCGCACCAGCTCCAGAAGTGAGACGCGGCCAGGGAGATTGGGGGAGTGAGTGATAGCGCTGGGAAGGTGGTGCGGAGAGGGGTAGATGTCAATGGGGTCTTCAGGGACTTTTATGGGGAACTGTGCCGCTCTGAGCCCCCGGTGGAGGAGGGTGGAATGGGGCGCTTCCTGGACAGGTTGCGTTTCCCGAGGGTGGAAGAGGAGCGGGTGGAGGGACTAGGGGCACCGATCGAGTTGGAGGAGGTTGTCAAAGGGATAGGAAGCATGCAGTCGGGGAAGGCGCCGGGGCCGGACGGGTTTCCGGCGGAATTTTACAAAAAGTATTTGGACCTGTTGGGCCCCCTGTTAGTTCGGACCTTTAACGAGGCATGGGAGGGGGGGGGGGGGGGCTTTGCCCCCAACTATGTCGCAGGCGCTGATTTCCTTGATCCTGAAGCGGGACAAGGACCCTCTGCAGTGTGGATCATATAGGCCGATGCCAAGCTGAACGCCGATGCCAAGCTGCTGGCAAAGATCTTAGCCACTAGAATAGAGGATTGTGTGCCGGGGGTCATACATGAGGACCAGACGGGGTTTGTGAAGGGAAGGCAGCTGAACACAAATGTGCGAAGTCTCCTCAATGTCATTATGATGCCGGCGGTGGAAGGGGAGGTGGAGATAGTGGTGGCGTTGGACGCGGAGAAGGCCTTCGATAGGGTGGAGTGGTAGTACTTGTGGCAGGTGTTGGAGAGGTTTGGGTTTGGGGAGGGGTTTATTTGGTGGGTGAGGCTGCTCTACGAGGCCCCGATGGCAAGTGTAGCCACGAATAGGAGGAGGTCGGAGTACTTTTGGCTGCATCGGGGGACGAGACAGGGTCCCCCCTGTCCCCCTTGCTCTTCGTGTTGGCAATTGAGCCCCTGGCCATGGCATTGAGGGCGTCAGGGAACTGGAGGGGCATGGTGCGGGGTGGGAAGGAGCATCGAGTGTCACTGTACGCGGACGACCTGCTGCTGTATGTGGCGGACCCGGTGGGGGGGGGGGGGGATGCCGGAGGTGATGAGGATCCTTGGGGAATTCGGGGGTTTCTAGGGGTATAAGCTGAAGGTGTTTGTGGTGCATCCGGGGGATCAAGAGGAGGGGATTGGTAGGCTCCCACTGAAGCAGGCAGGGAAGAGCTTCAGGTACCTAGGGGTCCAGGTGGCTGGGAGTTGGGGGGCCCTGCACAAGCTCAACCTCACAAGGTTGGTGGAGCCGATGGAGAAGGAGTTTAAGAGGTGGGATATGTTATCGCTGTCACTGGCGGGGAGGGTGCAGTCCGTTAAGATGATGGTGCTCCCGAAGTTTTTGTTCTTGTTCCAGTGCCTCCCCATCTTTATCCCAAAGGCCTTTTTCAGGAGGGTCAACAGCAGTATCACGGGTTTTGTGTGGGCGCATGGGACTCCAAGGGTTCGAAGAGTGTTCCTGGAACGAGGCAGGGATAGGGGGGGCTGGCGTTGCCCAACCACTGTGGGTACTACTGGTGCGTAAGTGGGTAATGGACGAGGAGGGGGCAGCGTGGAAGAGGATGGAGGCGGCGTCTTGTGTGGGCATGAGCCTGGAAGCGCTAGTAACGGCGCCGTTGCCGCTCCCTCCAACGAGGTATACCACGAGCCCGGTGGTGGCGGCTACCCTCAAAATATGGGGGCAATGGAGACGGCACAGTGGAGAAATGGGGGGCTCGATGGAGGCCCGGATACGGGGGAACCATCGGTTCGCCCCAGGGAACATCGATGGCGGATTTCTGGGCTGGCACAGGGCAGGGGTTAGGAGGTTGAGGGACCTGTTTGTGGAGGGGAGGTTCGCGAGCTTGGGGGAGTTAGAGGGGAAGTTTGGGCTCCCCGGGGAACATGTTTAGGTACATCCAGGTGAGGGCGTTTGCCAGGCAGCAGGTGGAGGGGTTCCCCTTGCTGCCCCCACGAGGGGTGCGGGATAGGATGCTCTCGGGGGTGTGGGTCGGAGGAGGGAGGATCTCGGACATATACCGGGTAATGCAGAAGGTAGACGAGGCCTCGGTGGAGGAACTGAAGGGGAAGTGGGAAGAGGAGCTGGGGGAGGAGATTGAGGAGGGGACGTGGGCGGATGCCCTGGAGAGAGTGAATTCCTCCTCTTCCTGTGCGAGGCTTAGCCTCATACAGTTCAAGGTGCTGCATAGGGCCCACATGACTGGAACAAGGATGAGTAGGTTTTTCGGGGGCGAGGACAGGTGTGCTAGGTGCTCGGGGAGCCCAGCGAACCACTCCCATATGTTTTGGGCGTGCCCAGCGTTGGGAGAGTTTTGGAAGGGGGTAGCAAAGACGGTGTCGAGGGTGGTGGGATCCAGGGTCGAGCCAGGCTGGGGACTCGCAATTTTTGGGGTTGCAGTGGAGCCGGGAGTGTCGGAGGCGATAGAGGCCGGGGTCTTGGCCTCTGAGTCCCTAGTAGCCCGGTGGAGGATCTTGCTCCAATGGAAGGATGCGAGGCCCCCAAGTGTGGAGGCCTGGATCTCGGATATGGCGGGGTTCATTAAATTGGAGAGGGTGAAATTTGCCCTGAGGGGATCAGTACAAGGGTTTTTCAGGCGGTGGCAGCCCTTTCTGGACTTCCTGGCAGAACGGTAGGGAAACAGGCCGACAGCAGCAACAACCCGGGGGTGGGGAGGGGAGGGGGGGTGGGGGGTTAAGGATTGGGGGGAGGGAGAACTGTGCACAAGGGTTTGTGGAGGGTGCTATCTCTCTCCTTTGTTTGTTTTTTTTCTTTTCTCTTTTTCTTTGTTTTTGTTTCTTCCTTTTGTTTGAAGTTGCTCTTGAAGCTGGGGGGCATTGTTTATGGGGTGTTACCGCGGTTGTACGTTAATAGAGTTAAGATGTTTATATTTTGTATTTTGTAAAAATTTCAATAAAAATTATTTATAAAAAAAAAGTAAATGCGAATGCAAACTAATTCCACTTTCCTTCTGTATATTAACCCAGTGCAACCTCAGGTCAGGCCAGGAAAGGTGCTGCACAGACAATTGGGGTCAAAGGCCTTTTCCTCCCTGAGCTCTGAAAATTAATACATTTCTTCTTTACTCACTCAAAGTCTATTCGTGAATATTTTCACCTACAGCACACACCTGATCTGATGAAAGATCTGCAGCCTTCCGGCTGCCAGCGGTAAATGGTGGTGCAAAATTAAAGAACCTATAAGAGGAGGAATTTCCCGCCACATCATCATCGTCAATGATGGTGGCACCAAGCATGTCAATGCAAAAGGCAAGGATGAAGCACCGAGGTGCTGATTCCTCTCAGCATCCTCTTCCGGTCTCAATCCAACATATGCATGTTTCGAGCCAGTTCGATGAACTGCAGGTGATGTGAAACAATAATTGATCACTCAGAGTGGTGGAAGTCTCCGGACCCTGAAAGGAGCGGAGCTGTAATGAAGAACTAGCTGCTCCCATTGCATCAGGTTAATGTCATAGAATCAGATAATCCCTACAATGCAGAAGGAAGCCATTCGGCCCATCAAGGAGCATCTTACCCTACATCTGTAACCCTGTAACCCCATCGAACCTTTTCGACACTAAGGGAAATTGACCTTTGCAACCCACCTCACCTGCACATCGTTGGACTGTGGGAGGAAACCCACGCACACACGGGGAGAAAGTGAAAACTCCACACAGACAGTCATCCAAGGCCAGAATTAAACTCATGTCCTTGGAGCTGTGACGCAGCAGTGGTAACCACCGTGTCACTGTGCCGCCCTCTGCCTGTTCCTTCAGTTTTTATATTGAAATAGACCCGAGAGGCGAATGAAAACATCAAAGTTTTACTGCACACTTGGATGTTTGCCTCTGCTACATGTTAACGTCAGATCCATGGTAACCCCATTTTGGCAAAATCAAATGCAGATGCAGGCATGTTCACATGCAATAAATGTTTCTATTTTTACCTCCATTCTCGGCAGGGTGTTATTTGTACTTTCAACCCACTTCCTGCGGACAATATCTGCGCATGTTCCCCACAATCCTTCTTCCGGACACGGTCAAGCTACGCGAACTTGTTATTGACTTCTTTGCTCATGTAGTAAGTGCGCACTCCTCATTATATTTCAGACTGAAGGATCTAAACAAAGCTCTCCCAGTGCACCCAACACTAAAAATTCTCGAGACCCAGGAAATGGCAAAATCATTGTAAATCTACATGCTCTGGTGTAAATGCATTCATCCAGTAATCCGGTGACTGGGTCGCTCCTCAACACTCCAGCTGTTCACTAACGTGTGATTTATATAGTTCGAATATAGGAACGATTTTCTAATCTGATATGCATCAGCTAATAAATTAATGATTCGACATTATGAGGAGGATGCGACAACACGGCAACAACAGGAGGGGCGGACCACGGGAACGTTTATCACGCACGTCAGCATGACCATTATTCCTCATCTCCAATTCAATTTAGGAAAGGGATGTGATTGCTCGAAGATCAGCAACTTCTTGAAAACGGATATCTGTCTTGAGTCCCAGTATCCCATCTCAATTTGTACCAATTCAGTGAACACGTTAACCCAATGTGATCAGCAGACTCCACAACTCCATTCGCGACGGCATTCTGAGCAACACGTTGATACTGATCAAGGAGGGCAGGGCCCATGGTATCCAGGGCAATTAGGAAAATTGGATTCAAAATTGTCTTAGTGGCAGAAGGCAGGAGATTGTTTTGTGACTGGAAGCATGATTTAAGTGGTGTCCCAGAGGGACCCATGCTGGGTCCTTTGTTTTGTGCATACATTAGGCAGCACGGTAGCATTGTAGGGGCAGCACGGTAGCATTGTGGATAGCACAATTGCTTCACAGCTCTAGGGTCCCATGTTCGATTCCGGCTTGGGTCACTCTGTGCGGAGTCTGCAAATCCTCCCCGTGTGTGCATGGGTTTCCTCCCGGTGCTCCGGTTTCCCCCCACAGTTCAAAGATGTGCAGGTCAGGTGGATTGGCCATGATAAATTGCCCTTAGTGTCCAAAATTGCCCTTAGTGTTGGGTGGGGTTACTGGGTTATAGGGTGGAGGTGTTGACCTTGGGTAGGGTGCTCTTTCCAAGAGCCGGTGCAGACTCGATGGGCCGAATGGTCTCCTTCTGCACTGTAAATTCTATGAAATCTAAGGACCATGTCTTAAGAACCTATACGTGAATCTGGGAGATACCATCAGTAATTTCGCGGACATTGAAAAATGAAAATTGCTTATTGTCAAGAAATGAAGTTACTGTGAAAAGCCCCTAGTCGCCACATTCCGGCGCCTGTTCGGGGAGGCTGGTACGGGAATTGAACTGTGCTGCTGGCCTGCCTTGGTCTGCTTTAAAAGCCAGCGATTTAGCCCAGTGTGCTAAAGCAGCCCCATTGGTTGTGTTGTTAATCGCCAGGAGGATAACCTTATTTTTCCAGATGAGATAGCAGGGGGATCAGATGGGAAAAAACAACAGCAAATGTAATTTAGACCTGGAAGCGGTGAGTTGTTGCATTTTGGGATGATGAACAAGGCAAGGGAATACACAAGATGAGTTGGATGCTGGGACGTACAAGAGGACAAAAGGTATCTTGAGATGTTTGTCCAAATGTCCCTGAGTGCAGCAGGATAGGTAGATGAGATGTTTAAGAAGACAAAGGGACACTTGCCTTTATTAGGTGGTGGATATAATATAAGTGAGGTGAAGTTATGACGGCGCTGCATAAATCACTTGTTAGATCATCACGAGAGTACTGTGCACAGTTCTATTCACAACACGATAGGACGGATGCCAGAGCATGAGAGAGGCTGCAGAGGAGATTCACCGGGTTGTTGCCTGGGCTGGAACATTTCAGCGATGAATAGAATCTGGTTCGGCTGGATTGAGGGGCACGTTCGTTCAGCTTGTTGGAAACTGAAAGAAATGTGGTGGGAGTTTGTGGGAGTTCCTTCGGAGCATTCTGAAAAGGCGAACTATAATAATAATACTACAGGATAGGTTATAGCTTGAACTGGACTTTGGAGACCTGAGGTAAACAGTGCTGTGGGAGCTGGTGTGAGGAATGAGGTCGATGAGAGATATGCTGTCTTGGTTTCTAAGGGGAAGATCACCCCATTTCCATCAATGGAGGTAGCCATAACCATACCTATTTTAAGGGACACAAGTGCTACTCACAGAACATAGAAAATACAGCACAGAACAGGCCCTTCGGCTCACTATGTTGTGCCGAAATTTTGTCCCAGATTAAGAACACCTTAATCTACACCCGATCATTCTACCGTAATCCATGTACCTATCCAATAGCCGCTTGATTGTCCCTAATGTTTCCGACTCAACTAATTCCACAGGCAGTGCATACCATGCCCCCACTACTCACTGGGTAAAGAACCTACCACTGACACCCCTCGCGATATCTTCCACCATTCACCTTAAATTGATGTCCCCTTGTAATGGTTTGTTCTACCCGGGGTAGAAGTCTCTGACTGTCTACTCTATCTATTTCCATGATCATCTTATAAACCTTTATCAAGTCGCCTCTCATCCTTCTCCGTTCTAATGAGAAAAGGCCTCGCACCCTCAACCTTTCCTCGTAAGACTTACTGTCCATTCCAGGGAACATCCTGGTAAATCACCTTTGCACCTTTTCCAAAGCTTCCACATCCTTCCTAAAACGAGGTGACCAGAACTGCACACAGTACTCCAAATGTGGCTTTACTAATGTTTTGTACAGCTGCATCATCACCTCACGTCTCTTCAACTCAATCCCTCTGCTAATGAACGCTAGCACACCATAGGCCTTCTTCACAGCTCTATCCACTTGAGTGGCAACTTTCAAAGATCCATGAACATAGACCCAAGATCTCTCTGCTCTTCAACAGTGCCAAGAACCTTACCATTAACCCTGTATTCCGCATTCATATTTGTCCTTCCAAAATGGACAACCTCACACTTTACAGAGTTAAACACCATCTTCCACTTCTCAGCCCAGCTCTGCATCCTACCTATGTCTCTTTGCAGCCGATATCAGCCCATCTCACTATCCACAACTCCACCAATCTTCGTATCGTCTGCAAATTTACTGACCCATCCTTCAACTCCCTCATCCAAGTTATAAATGAAAATCACAAACAGCAGAAGACCCAGAACTGATCCCTGCGGTACGCCACTGGTAACTAAGCTCCAGGCTAAATATTTGCCATCCACTACCACTTTCTGACTTCTATCGATTCACCAGTTCGTTATCCAACTGGCCAAATTTCCCATGCCTCCTTACTTTCTGCATAAGTCTACCTTATCAAATGCCGTACTACAATCCATGTACACTACATCCACTGCTTTGCCTTCATCCACGTGCTTGGTCACCTCCTCAAGGAATTCAATAAGACTTGTGAGGCAAGACCTACCTCTCACAAATCCGTGCTGACTATCCCTAATCAAGCAGTGTCTTTCCAGATGCTCAGAAATCCTACCCTTCAGTAGCCTTTCCGTTACTTTGCCTACCACCGAAGTAAGACTAACTGGCCTATAATTTTGGCCTAGAATTCCCAGGGTTATCCCTATTCCCTTTTTTGAACAGGGGCACAACATTCGCTACTCTCCAATCCCCTGGTACAACCCCTGTTGACAGTGAGGACGAAAAGATCATTGCCAACGGCTCTGCAATTTCAT
Source organism: Scyliorhinus canicula (assembly GCF_902713615.1). NCBI lineage: Eukaryota > Metazoa > Chordata > Chondrichthyes > Carcharhiniformes > Scyliorhinidae > Scyliorhinus > Scyliorhinus canicula. The sequence continues at coordinate 2,050,763 of NC_052172.1, read as the reverse complement.
TTCTTGCTTCCCATAGAATCCTTGGATATATCCCGTCAGGCCCGGGGGACTTGTTTATACTCCAGTTTTTCAAAATGCCCAACACATCTTCCTTCCTAACAAGTACGGGGAGCACGGTAGCATTCTGGATTGCACAACTGTTTCACAGCTCCAGGGTCCCTGGTTGGATTCCCAGCTTGGGTCACTGTCTGTGCGGAGTCTGCACATCTTCCCCGTGTATGCGTGTGTTTCATCCGGGTGCTCTGGTTTCCTCCCACAGTCCAAGGATGTGTAGGTTAGGTGTATTGGCCATGCTAAATTGCCCTTAGTGTCCAGAAATTGCCCTTAGTGTTGGGTTGGGTTACTGGGTTACAGGGATGGGGTGGAGGTGTTGATCTTGGGTAGGCTGCTCTTTCCACGAGCCGGTGCAGACTCGATGGGCCGAATGACCTCCTTCTGCACTGTAAATTCTATGATATAAGTACCTCCTCGAGCTTACCAGTCTGTTTCACACTGTACTCTCCAACAATATGGCCCCTATCATTCGTAAATACTGAAGAAAAGTACTCGTTCAAGTCCTCTCCTATCTCTTCAGAATCAATACAGTATCTCCCACTACTGTCCTTGATCGCCCCTACCGTCGCTCTAGTTGTTCTCATATTTCTCAGATATCTGGAAAAGGGTTTTCCTTGATCCTACACGCCAACGATTTTTCATGCCCTCTCTTCGCTCTCATAATCCCGTTCTTTAGTTCCTTCCTGGCTTTCTTGTATCCCTCCAGCGCCCTGTCTGAACCTTGTTTCCTCAGCCTTACATAAGTCTCCTTCTTCCTCTTAACAAGATATTTAACCTCTTTTGTCAATCATGGTTCCCTCACTCGACCATCTATTCACTGCCTGACAGGGACATACATATCAATTGATACGTAGTATCTGTTCCTTGAAAAAGTTCAACCTTTCAATTGTGTCCTTCCCTGACAGCCAACTTATGCACTTCACTTTTTGTCTGACAGCATCGTACTTACCCTTCCCCCAATTGTAAACCTTGTCATAGAAGACATAGAACAGTACAGCACAGAACAGGCCCTTCGGCCCTCGATGTTGTGCCAAGCAATGATCACCCTACTCAAACCCACGTATCCACTCTATACCCGTAACCCAACAACCCCCCCTTAACCTTACATTTTAGGACACTATGGGCAATTTATCATGGCCAATCCACCTAACCCGCACATCTTTGGACTGTGGGAGGAAACCGGAGTACCCGGAGGAAACCCACGCACACACGGGGAGGATGTGCAGACTCCGCACAGACAGTGACCCCAGCCGGGAATCGAACCTGGGACCTTGGAGCTGTGAAGCATTTATGCTAACCACCATGCTACCGTGCTGCCCGCACCTATCCCTGCACGCACCTATCCCTCTCCATTACTGAAAGTCACGGAATTGTAGTCACTATCTCCAAAATGCTCCCCCAGTAACACACCTATCTCTTGCCCTAGCTCTTTACCAAGTACCAAATCCAATATGGCCTCCCGTCTGTTCGGACAATCAACATACTGTGTTAGCAAAGCTTCCTGGACACACTGCACCAACACCACCCCATCCAATCTATTTGATCTAAAGAGTTTCCACTCAATATTTGGGAAGTTGAAGTCACTCATGACTACAACCCTGTGACTTCTGCAAAATCTGCTTCCCAATCTGTTCCTGTACAACTCTGCTGCTATTGGGGGGTCTATATAAAACTCTCAACAAGGTGACTGCTCCTTTCCTATTTCTGACTTCTACCCATATTATCTCAGTCGGCAGATCCTCCTCTCTGCTTTTCTGCAGCTGTTGTACTATCTCTACTTAACATTGCCACCACCACCTCTTTTACCACTCTCCCTAATGTTATTGAAACATCTGTACCCGTGACCCTCCAACAAGCATTTCTGTCCCTCTTCTATCCACTTTTCCGTGAGGGCCACCACATCGTAGTCCCAAGTACCGATCCATGCCTTAAGTACAGCCACCTTATTCCTGATGCATCTTTTGTTGAAGTATACACACTTCAACCCATCTCCGTACCTTCCCACTGCCTCACTACACGCTTTGACTCAAACCCTCTGACGGGAGAACGAATTATTTTTCCTTCCAGAGAGTTCAATGAGAGCAGGGGTGCTAGTGAAGGGGCTAGGCGGAGATTATATCGCATTTGCATTATGTAAAGTATCTTTGGATTGTGAATTGGTGTCAGGTCCACCAGCTGTGGGAGTGGTGAAGACATTCCAAGTGGAAGGAGAATGATTTGGAAGGAGTGAAGATTGTTGCGACATTCATGATCACAGAGGTTCCAAGGGCAGATAGTACACGAGACACCAACGGAAGACATGTCGGAACTAAGAAAACTCATTTGGCTTTAAATCACTCACAGAAAGAAACTTTGACACACCAATCACATATCTGACAAGAATTCTGAATCAGATTTCCATTCTGATTACGAAGCAATGGCCACCAGCTGTTGCCGAATAGATCTGTCACTAATGAATCTTGAACAAATCTAAAATAATTCATCCAAAGTTAGGAAAGAAAAGAAAGAAAGAAAAGAAAATTACAGCACAGGAACAAGCCCTTTGGCCCTCCCAGCCTGCGCCGATCCAGATCCTTTATCTAAACCTGTCTCCTATTTTCCAAGGTCTACTTCCCTCTGTTCCCGCCCGTTCATATACCTGTCCAGATGCATCTTAAATTATGCTATCATGGCCGCCTCTACCACCTCCGCTGGTAAAGCATTCCAGGCACCCCCCACCCTCTGCGTAAAAAACGTTCCACGCACGTCTCCCTTAAACTTTCCCCCTCTCACCTTGAAATCGTGACCCCTTGTAACTGACACCCCCACTCTTGGGAAAAGCTTGTTGCTATCCACCCTGTCCGCACCTCTCATAATTTTGTAGACCTCAATCAGGTCCCCCCTCAACCTCCGTCTTTCCAACGAAAACAATCCTAATCTACTCAACCTTTCTTCATAGCTAGCACCCTATAATTCTAGGCAACATTCTGGTGAACCTCCTCTGCACCCTCTCCAAAGCATCCACATCCTTCTGGTAATGTGGCGAGCAGAACTGCACGCAGTATTCCAAATATGGCCTAACCAAAGTCCTATACAACTGTAACATGACCTGCCAACTCTTGTACTCAATACCCCGGCCGATGAAGGTAAGCATGCTGTATGCCTTCTTGAACACTCTATCAACCTGTGTTGCCACCTTCAGGGTACAATGGACCTGAACTCCCAGATCTCTCTGTACATCAATTTTCCCCAGGACCCTTTCATTGACCATATAGTCCGTTCTTGAAATTGATCTTCCAAAATGCATCACCTCGCATTTGCCTTGATTGAACTCCATCTGCCATTTCTCTGCCCAACTCTCCAATCTATCTATATTTTGTTGTATTCTCTGACAGTCCTCCTCGCTATCTGCAACTCCACCAATCTTAGTATCATCTGTAAACTTGCTAATCAGACCACCTATACCTTCCTCCAGGTCATGTATGTAGATCACAAACAACAGTGGTCCGAGCACGGATCCCTGTGGAACACCACAAGTCACCCTTCTCCATTTTGAGACACTCCCTTCCACCACTACTCTCTGTCTCCTGTTGCCCAGCCAGTTCTTTATCCATCTAGCTAGTACACCCTGAACCCCATACGACTTCACTTTTGCCATCAACCTGCCATGGGAAACCTTAGCAAACGCCTTACTAAAGTCCATGTATATGACATCTACAGCCCTTGCATCATAAATTAACTTTCTCACTTCCTCAAGGAATTCTATTAGGTTCGTAAGACACGACATTCCTTGCACAAAACCATGCTGCCGATCACTGATAAGTTTATTTTCTTCCAGATGTGAATAGATTCTATCCCTCAGTATCTTCTCCAACAGTTTGCCTACCACTGACGTCAAGCTCACAGGTCTGTAATTTCCTGAATTTTCCCTGCTACCCTTCTTAAACAAAGGGACCACATTAGCAATTCTCCAGTCCTCCGGGACCTCACCCATGCTCAAGGATGCTGCAAAGGTATCTGTTTAGGCCCCAGCTTTTTCGACCCTCGCTTCCCTCAGTAACCTGGGATAGATCCCATCCGGTCCTGGGGACTTGTCCACCTTGATGTCTTTTAGAATACCCAAAACTTCCCTTTCAGCATGACAACTTGACCTAGAGTATTTAAACATCCATTCCTAGCCTCAACATCCGTCTTGTTCCTCTCCTTTGTGAATACCGATGCAAAGTACTCATTAAGAATCTCACCCATTTCCTCTGAGTCCACGCATAAATTTCCTCTCTTGTCTTTGAGTGGGCCAATCCTTTCCCTAGTTACCCTCTTGCTCCTTACATACGAATAAAAGGCTTTGGGATTTTCCTTAACCCTGTTAGCCAAAGATATTTCATGACCCCTTTTAGCCCTTTTTATTGCGTGTTTGAGATTCGTCCTACATTCCCGATATTCCTCCAAAGCTTCATCAGTTTTGAGTCGCCTCGATCTTACATATGCTTCCTTTTTCATCTTAGCTAGTCTCACAATTTCACCCATCATTCATGGTTCCCTAATCTTGCCATTTCTATCTCTCATTTTCACAGGAATATGTCTGTCCTGCACTCTAATCAGCCTTTCCTTAAAAGACTCCCACATTTCAAATGTGGATTTACCCTTAAACAGCTGCTCCCAATCCACATTCCCTAGCCCCTGCCCAATTTTGTTATACTCTGCCTTTCCCCAATTTAGCACTCTTCCTTTCGGACCACTCTTGTCCTTGTCCATGAGTATTCTAAAACTTACGGAATTCTGATCGCTATTCCCAAAGTAATCACCGACTGAAACATCAACCACCTGGCCGGGATCATTCCCCAATACCAGGTCCAGTATGGCCCCTTCCCGCGTTGGACTATTTACATACTGCTCGAAAGAACTCTCCTGGATGCTCCTTACAAACTCTGCTCCATCTACGCCTCAACACTACACAAATCCCATTCAATGTTGGGGAAGTTAAAATCTCCCATCACAACCACCCTATTGCTCCTACATTTTTCTGTAATCTGTCTGCATATTTGTACCTCTACTTCATGCTCACTTTTGGGAGGCCTGTAGTAAAGTCCCAACAATGTTACTGCACCCTTCCTATATCTTAGCTCCACCCATATTGCCTCAGTGCTCGAATCCTCCATCGTGCCCTCCTTAATCACAGCTGTGATATCATCTCTAACGAGCAATGCAACTCCTCCACCCCTTCTACCTCCCTCTCTATCCCTCCTGAAGCATCTATACCCTGGGATATTCAGTTGGCAGTCCTGCTCTTCCCTCAAACAAGTCTCAGTAATACCAATAACATCATATTCCCAAGTACTGATCCAAGCCCTAACTTCATCTGCCTTACCTGCTACACTTCTCGCGTTAAAACAAATTCACGACAGACCACCTGTTCCTTTGCGTTCATCATCTCTTCCCTGTCGACTCTGCCCTTAATCACATGGAGTTTATTATCTCGTACCTTACCGGCTTTAGTTGCTGCTTCTTTACTGACCTCTAACTTCCTAATCTGGCTCCCATCCCCCTGCCACATGAGTTTAAAACCTCCCCAACAGTGTTAGCAAAAGCACCCCCTAGGACATTGGTTCCAGTCCTGCCCAGGTGTAGACCATCCGGTTTGTAATGGTCCCACCGCCCCCAGAATCGGTTCCAATGTCCCAAAAACCGGAACCCCTCCCTCCTGCACCATCTCTCAAGCCACGTATTCACACTGACTATTCTTGAATTTCTACCCTGACTGTCCCGTGGCACTGGTAGCAATTCTGAGATTACTACCTTTGAGGTCCTACTTTTTAACTTAACTCCTAACTCCCTAAATTCTGATTGTCGGACCTAATCCTTTTTTTTCCTGTATCGTTGGTACCTACATGCACCACGTCAACTGGCTGTTCACCCTCCCCCTGCAGTATGTCCTGCAGCCGATCGGAGACATCCCTGACCCGAGCACCCTGGAGGCAACATACCATTCGGGAGTCTCATTTTCGACCACAGAAACGCCTGTCTACTCCCCTTACAATTGAATCCCCTATGACTGTAGCCCTGCCAGTCTTTTTCCCGCCCTTCTGTGCAGCAGAGCCAGCCACGGTGCCATGAGCCTGGCTACTACTGCCTTCCGCTGGTGAGTCATCTCCCCCAACAGTATCCAAAACGGTATCCCTGTTTTGGAGGGAGATGACCACAGGGGACACCTGCACTGCCTTCCTGCTCTTTCTCTGCCTTTTGGTCACCCATTCCCTGTCTCCCTCGCCAATCCTAATCTGCGGTGTGACCAACTCACTGAACGTGCTATCCACGACCTCCTCAGCATCGCGGATGCTCCAAAGTGAGTCCACCCACAGCCCCAGAGCCGTCATGCGGTCTAACAGGCACTGCAGCTGGACACACTTTGCGCACATGAAGTAGTCAGGGACAACGGCCGCGTCCCTGAACTTCCACATTGAGCGCGAGGAGCAAAACACGGGTCTGGGATCTCCTGCCATTTTTACCCTTTACCTTAACTGACTACAAACTATACTATCAAAAAATTAGTAAGTGAAAGGAACATAGATTTTACTTACCAATCACAATACTTACCAACACACGAAGAGTTAAATTTCTCCCAGCTGCTGTAAATTGGAGCACTTTCCTTACCAACCAATCAGATCTCTGCTTTCCTGTGATGTCGCTCTTCCAGGTAAGTTTTTTAAGTTTTAAAGATGTAAACTTACCTTCACAAAGACCCCTCACCACTGCTCCCGCCGAGAATCTGATGTCCGCTGCTCCTTTTCAACACAGTCCTTTTTTTTGGTTAGAGGAGGAGGGCAGGTGGGAGACACTACACGTGTACATAAAACATAGAACATAGAACGATACAGCGCAGTACAGGCCCTTCGGCCCACGATGTTGCACCGACATAGAACATAGAACAGTACAGCACAGAACAGGCCCTTCGGCCCTCAACGTTGTGCCGAGCCATGATCACTCTACTCAAACCCACGTATCCACCCTATACCCGAAACCCAACAACCCCCCCCTTAACCTTACTTTTATTAGGACACTATGGGCAATTTAGCATGGCCAATCCACCTAACCCGCACATCTTTGGACTGTGGGAGGAAACCGGAGCACCCGGAGGAAACCCACGCACACAGAGGGAGGACGTGCGGACTCCACACAGACAGTGACCCAGCCGGGAATTGAACCTGGGACCCTGGAGCTGTGAAGCATTTATGCTAACCACCATGCTACCCTGCTGCCCCAACATGGGAAGTCAAAAACTAAAGGCCATCTAACCTACACTATGCCATTATCATCCATATGCTTATCCAATAAACTTTTAAATGCCTTCAATGTTGGCGAGTTCACTACTATTGCAGGTAGGGCATTCCACGGCCTCACCACTCTTTGCATAAAAAACCTACCTCTGACGTCTGTCCTATATCTATTACCCCTCAATTTAAGGCTATGTCCCCTCGTGCTAGCCACCTCCATCCGCGGGAGAAGGCTCTCACTGTCCACCCTATCTAACCCTCTGATCATTTTGTATGCCTCTATTAAGTCACCTCTTAACCTTCTTCTCTCTAACGAAAACAACCTCAAGTCCATCAGCCTTTCCTCGTAAGATTTTCCCTCCATACCAGGCAACATCCTGGTAAATCTCCTCTGCACCCGTTCCAAAGCTTCCACGTCCTTCCTATAATGAGGCGACCAGAACTGTATGCAATACTCCAAATGCGGCCATACCAGAGTTTTTTACAGCTGCAACATGACCTCATGAACTCAATCCCTCTACCAATAAAGGCCAACACGCCATAGGCCTTCTTCACAACCCTATCAACCTGGGTGGCAACTTTCAGGGATCTATGTACATGGACACCGAGATCCCTCTGCTCATCCACACTGCTAAAAATTTTACCATTAGCCAAATATTCCGCATTCCTGTTATTCTTCTGTGAATCACCTCACACTTCTCCACATTAAACTCCATTTGCCACCTCTCAGCCCAGCTCTGCAGCTTATCTATGTCCCTCTGTAACCTGCAACATCCTTCCACACTGTCTACAACTCCACCGACTTCAGTGTTGTCTGCAAATTTACTTCTGTGCCCTCCTCTAGGTCATTTATAAAAATGACAAACAACAACGGCCCCAGAACAGATCCTTGTGGTACGCCACTCGTAACTGAACTCCATTCTGAACATTTGCCATCAACCACCACCCTCTGTCTTCTTTCAACTAGCCAATTTCTGATCCACATCTCTAACTCACCCTCAATCCCCAGCCTCCGTATTTTCTGCAATAGACGACCGTGGGGAACCTTATCAAACGCTTTACTGAAATCCATATACACCACATCAACTGCTCTACCCTCGTCTACCTGTTCAGTCACCTTCTCAAAGAACTCGATAAGGTTTGTGAGGCATGACCTACCCTTCACAAAACCATGCTGACTATCCCTACAACCATGCTGACTATCCCTAAAACCATGCTGACTATCCCTAAAACCATGCTGACTATCCCTAAAACCATGTTGACTATCCCAAAACCATGCTGACTATCCCTAAAACCATGCTGACTATCCCTAAAACCATGCTGACTATCCCTAAAACCATGCTGACTATCCCTAAACCATGCTGACTATCCCTAAAACCATGCTGACTATCCCTATAACCATGCTGACTATCCCTAGTGTCTCGGGTTTAGCCGCTGCCCAAATATATCAATTCACTCACCTTCCCAGAGTGCAATTCGGCTCCTCCCACTCACTGCAAAACTGCAAGTTAAGTTTTTTTTAAAGTAGGGAATCTTACCGCTCCCTTTCAGCTCCTCCCACGCACTGAAACTGCCAGGTGAAATCAATTCATTCACCTTCCCAGAGCGCAATTCGGCTCCTCCCAAAGAGTAGGTAAATTGGAAGAAGGGAGTGATTTTGAATTTTCGAAAAGTAATAGTTCCTTATAAACCTTCTAGTAAACCATTGCCACTCACTTTGGTTGCAAATATTTCCCTTATCCTAAAAACATGCACTGTGTTCAGGATTTGAAACATTATATATATATATGTTGTATAATACTACATAATATATATAAATATATATGTATAAGTGTGTGTGATATGTATATGTATATATATTTATATATATATATATGTTTGTGTGTATTCATATATATAGCTATATATATATATACATGTATGTATGTTGTGCCTGTTGCAATTGGCGTCTGCGTCTATTTGCTTATTTTTATGCCGACAACTTGAAGGCAGCTCACTCGGCTAAATCGCTGGCTTTTAAAGCAGACCAAGCAGGCCAGCAGCACGGTTCGATTCCCGTACCAGCCTCCCCGGACAGGCGCCGGAATGTGGCGACTAGGGGCTTTTCACAGTAACTTCATTGAAGCCTACACGTGACAATAAGTGATTTTCATTTCATTTCTTGTGAACAATTTAATTCAAATTTATTGTGGTGGTTGACAGTCTATCGTGAAGTAAGATGGCAAATAATTGTATCAAAGATTTGCTTTGGCCAATTTTATAATTATGGTGCCGATTTTAATTTTGAATGATTTGTCCTGTGTCATTTTAGCTGAAATTCCGCATTTGCGTTTGAATTGATAAATAGAATCCCATAGCATAGAAACCCAACAATGCAGAAGGAGGCTATTCGACCAATCGAGTCTGCATCGACCCTCTGAAAGAACAATCCCTCCCCTGCCCATTCCCATTAACCACAACAGATCTTTTTGGACATGAAGGGGCGATTGATCATGGCCAATCCACAGAGCCTGCACATCTTTGGACTGTGGGAGGAAACTGAAGCACCCGCAGAAAACAAATACAGACACGGGGAGAACCTGAAAACTCCACTCAGAAAATGACCCTGTGCCGGAATTGAACCCGGGTCACTGGTACAGTGTGGCAGCAGGGCTAACCACTGTGCCACCTTACAACTGTCTTGCAGCCATATTGTCGATATCGATTCTGTCTCTTTCAAATTGTCTTTCCTGAAACCACTTTGTTAATTTGTCATGACCATTCAAGTGCTGTTGTCAGTAAAGTGACATGCCATGTGAAAGTCCGCTTTGTTATTTGGAACAATATTTCACTGTTACATTTTGTAAGTGATATGACCGAAGACCATTTTAACTCATATGCCCTTCTTAGTTTCAATAGCTGGTCTGTGGAACTTTTAGGATGCGTTTTCCATGCCAAGTTAAAATGATGAACGCACTGACTGATTTAAAGTCGGTGATTTAAAGAATAATGTCCTGTTATGAGAGAGGTGTTTTCAGAACCCCAAAATGTATCAGGGAGTTCAACCAACCCCCATTTTTAATGGATTGTTGCTTTTGAAGCACACGGCTTGTTCTCCAGGTGTGGTATTACAATTATGGACACATGGGTTTTTAAACACAAAACAATGTTTATTCCATGAATTCAACTTAATCTTTTAAATAAACATTTTAAATAAAAATAAAATAAACTTAACACCCCTTACATCAAAGACAACCCCCAAAATAATACAATACAAAATAATAACTCAAAATGTTCCTTCAAACCTCCAAAAGACCTCCTTTAACAACAGAAACACATTAGGTTAAAGACATTACTATTATGAGTTTAAATCACCCAAATGATTCAATGATAGTCTTTCATGGCAGACATCACAGCAGATCCAGCTCACTGCAAACACAGACACACCCACGCTCTTTTCCTCAAAACTCGGCTTTCTCCTTTCAAACAGACCAGAGCAAACCAGCCAGGCACTTTTTAGCTGCTCTCTCTCAAACTGAAACTAAAAGCAGAAGTGAGCTCAGCTCCCTCCCACCCTCTGACGTCACTTCAGTAATATGAGCTGCTTAATTTCTTAAAGGTACATTGCTTAAACATGCATTTCTTAAAGGTACTCTCACATGACAGTCTGCAGTGGTTAGCACTACTGCCTCACAGCGCCAGGGTCCAGGGTTCAATTCCGGCTTTGGATGACTGTGTGGAGTTTGCATGTTGTCCCCGTGTCTGCCTGGGTTTCCTCCTGCAGTCCAAAATTGTGCAGGTTTGGTAGATTTATGTGCTAAGTTGTCCCTCAGTGTCCAAAAACGTGCATATTAGGTGGGGTTTTGGGGGAGTGGGCCTAGGTTCTCTTTCAGAGGGTCAGTGCAGACTCTATGGACCAAATGGTCTCTTTCAGTACTGTAAACACGTCATGGTGGTGACTAAGACATTTTGCTTGTTGCTATTTTACATGAGGACACTTGTTGAATGTAATGCTTCAGCAGTCAGGAAGGCAAGAAATGGACATAGAGACAAGTTCAAATTTTATTTAATCTCATATCCAAGTGGATAACAGGCCAGCAGTATTTTGCCTTCACAATTGAGCCCAAAAGAAGAGCGAATCATTCCACATTGCCTGCACGACATGACCCTGGGACAAATGGTCTGTCACACTTTCTCGGCATCACAGTGTTAGTGTAGCGCACACCATTCCACGGTGTCTGAAGGCACAACCCATTGGGAAAAGATCCCAGGGAGAGTAGACCAAGCCCACTGACTATATCTCTGATTCCATGGTCAACAGTTTAATTCGATTGTTGCCTTTATCACTGAAAATCAGTCTGCCCAATGTGACTGTATGACAGATGACTGGAGAGAGAAGTCTGCCCCTTGTACTAATCCCAGTGAAAGAATGTTTACCTCACCATGTTTTCAACATGAGCCCCAAGAGCGTTAACCTGCCCACATACATGTATGTGTCACAGATTGAGGCCGGAGCCTGTCAGTCTGATAAAATGAAAGGATATATGTCAGCATGTTCTTCAGTTCCTTTGATCATTTAATGAACTCAACAATTACAATGAACGGATATTTCACGAAATTGTACAACTGATTCCTGAATTTTGTTTGTGTCACGACATAAATGCCAGTGTTTGTGCAGCAACTCAGGATCTGAAGCATGAATCCTATATCTTGCACAAACTTATGTAGATACATTGATGTATTCCCCAACCATGACATTCGGTACCATATAGAATACACCATTAACATTGCCCATAACACGATGAAATTCGCTGAGATAACAAAAAGCAAAATCATAGATTTTCTTCGGTTTTCGATTTCTTGGTCTCTGCTACTTTCGCCACTGTTGTGATCCAGGAGCCTGCGGCGGGATCTGCTGGCCACGACAATGTGTCTGACAGTGAACACATTGAGCAGCAGAATCAGAAGAAATGGGACACATGGATTTAAAATGTAATGGAGGGACTCGATTGTTATCCAGAACCGAGATATCAAAGCAGCGATTGTAACAGCACAAAACCAGGGACTGTGCCCAAGCAGGTACCTGTCCGTTAACATAAAGTACCAGAAAATGTTACTTAAACAGCTCAGCACAGTCACTGTTGTTATAACCACAGCCGCTGTCCTCTCGGTGCAATATTTACTGTTCAACTTCTGCCAACAAATGGCCACAAATCTATCAAAAGTGAAAGCGACAGTGAACCAGACAGAACAGTCTGTGACTGCATAAAGCAGAATACTATGGATATTACAGAGCGGGATGGAATACAGGAAACTAAAATAATCACGATAAACAATTGGAATATGCCTAAATATCAAGTCAATGACAACGACCAGTAGATCCGCTGCGGCCATGGCCACGAGATAGGAAGTGACACAGTTGGACAGACCGCATTTACGCCGAGATAGGATGATTATTGTCACTGAGTTGACTGCAAGTGAGAACAAGAGGGAATAAAATATTAGACGTCCATAAAAGTCGTAAGTCTGATAAAGTACTTACTTGAGATAAAGAAATCTATTTTTTTTATCGTGTAATGATTTTACCCGCTGGCGGCATTCACCGTATTAACACATTAAATTACACTCTGATCTTTCAAATGACACATGTAGTCATAGCAATTGGTAAGGGATGGGATAAAATTCACCTAACTTCCATTTGTGGAAGTAGAGCAAAGCCTGGTGGTTCTGGAAAGAATCAGACCTGTTTTCTGCTAATCTTCATTCCACTGTGACCCTTACTACTCGTGAAGAATCAGTGCCGATTGCAATTCCTGATGTTCACTTGAAAATCTATGCACGGGTCAGGTCAATTACATAATCTTTTTGCAGTAACTCTCTTTTACACAAGTCCAAACTGAATAACATTGTTGGACCATTCACTGTTTAATTTCTCCTTTTGAAAATGCGTGTGAAGAACAGTTTTGTTCCCCGTCTGCACACGCTTTACTTGGACGGAAAAACGTGCCAATCGACTTCTATTCGTCACATTTTAAATAGTTCGGAAATTATACGATAGAAGTGAAGGACATTACAGCAAAAGCTGTTGCAAATAACATTCGGGTACTTCTCAGCAGTACTGGCAGAACGAAACTGTTCACATTTCAAGGCCCTGGTACTTTATAGAAGTAAAGAAACTTTTATGTTTTACAGTCCTTTTAAGAGGGGATTAACGGGAAAGGAAGTAAATCAAAGGGGAAGCTCTTCGGCAGTATGTAATACAGGGGAGACCGGTGGTGGTTTGAGTGACACAGTGTTACAGTAGTTAGCATTGCTGCCTCACGGCGCCTTTGACCCTTGGGTGACTGTAGTTTGTACCTTCGTCCCGTATCTGCGTTGGTTTCCTCCTGGTTTGTTTCCCCCCAAAGTCCTAAGGTGTGCAGGTTATGTGGATTAGCCATGATCAATTGTCCCTTCGTGTCCTAGTATTTGCAGGTTAGGCAGGCTTATGGGGGTAGAAATAGGGAGTGGGCCGAGGGTTGGGTGGCCATTCAGATGTTCGGTACAGACTCTGTGGGCCGAATGTTTTCCTGCGGCACTGTCGGGATCTATGGATTCTCTGTGCGGATGGGTACCTGTGGAAATAGTTACGGGGGAGACATGAATGTGCAACCGTGTAGTTCATGAGAGTTACAAGTTGAGCTATAATATACCACGGTATATCAATAAATGCCAAGCATTTGGAAATAATTTGTCAGACTATAACATGAATATATTGTCCACTTTCCAGCATGAGAAATTGATCAGTGTGCCAAAGATCGTCAAAACCTTGAGGGACTTCAATAGCATGAAAGAACAAAACTGTTTGAAGTGTGGGATCGTTGGTCTGAAGAGGACAACGTTTCAAATAACTGAACTGAGGCTAAATGAACACGTCTTTCTTATACATAAATTTACTCGGTGCAAACGTGGTGGGCGTGGATTGAAAGGTTTTCTCCTCTGCATGATGGAAAGAGAAAGAGGGAAACAAGTGGGAGACTGAGCGAGAGAAGGAGAAAGTGAGTGAGATAGGGAATGAGCCAAAGAAATAGAAGAGAGCGTCAGAGAAAGAAAGGGAAAGAGCGACGGGAGATGGTGCAGAAGACAAGAGGCAAAACAAGCAAGGACATACAAAGGGACACACCAATGAAAAGGAACTTGGGAAATATATGAACTGGAAACGTCAGGGTGTGCTGTGAATAATGAGCAAGAGGATGTGTCTAACTAGAACTGAAGGAGACTGAATACTGCAGAGAATTTCAGATGGCAGCGCTGTTTGATCGGGAGCCGATGTGCATCAGTATTCATGGTGACTGGAATGGAACTCGGGGCGAGTTGAGATTTCACAACCGAGTTTTGGATATGTTCGAGTTGATGGAGATCTATCATAGACGGACTGGTCGGGGAAATAGTCGAAAAGGCAAGTTTGGATTAAGTAAAGGCACAGAGGAGGTTTTGTTGACGGAGACCTGGGACGGACGTTACAGAGAGGATTGCAAACGGCAAGGATATCGAGTCGGAACTCACATCGCGTTTCAGGGATGGCCAGCGGTTTGGAAATTTCTCATTCAGCCCCAGATATTAACCAGAGAGGAAAGTAGTGGCGATGTGTAATAATTGGAGTGCCCGGCGTAGAGAGAAACGATTGTCTTTTGTCTTTCCAAGATTTTGATGACAAGAGTATTAATGGAGTGCGCATTTTACACAAACGCACAACTGAATTAGCTGCGAAATCGAAGCAAAGGAGAGAATAATGACAAGAATAATGACAAAGGGACACACCAACTGCAGCCTCCAAAATATTTAAAACAATAACAGCTGAATGGGCAATCTTACCAGGGACGCCAACAATGGCCAGAACGGGGTAATAAATGTATTGCATAATCCGAAGTGCCCAATAGATTCGTGACGCTAATGACAGCAAAGCAGAATTGCCAATAAGATAGTCTAACTCCGTCGACAAACTCTTGCCATTGGTTGTATCATTCCAATCTACTTTTCTAATATCCCGATCCATTGTTGCAGCATACAAATCGATTACTGTCGATTTTTCACCAAATCTTGTAACTGACAGTCTAATATTCCCAGATACCAAACGACTAGATCTCTTCTTTTTTCTCTCTCTGGAACTGCTGACTCTTACAAGCACTTAATGTAATGCTCCCATTGAGACAGTGAGATGCCGCGTTGCAAACATCTTATTAATAGACCAGGAAAAACCTCCAGCGACACAATTAGGGTCCATGGAAACGCTTATTGCTTACGGGCACTGAACAAATACATTGTATTAACCCCCATCAATCCTTCAAGCTGTGTCCGAGAATAACATGCAGTATGTAATGAGTGTTCCTGAGGGAGGGAAAGGTGAAAAGTATCGGAGTAAGTAGCCAGCATATATTACAGCAGGCAATGTCTTTGGATTAGTAGTCAATATTCTGGGTGCTAAAATCTCAGTAAGGGAAATTGTGAGATTCAATTTCAAATAAAAGTTTGGCAGCAGACAAATACCTGCCTTGCCTGGTCTAGCTTACATTTGACCGCAGATCAACAGCAGTGTTGTTGATTCTAAAATGGTCTTACAAGCCACTCAGTTATGTCAAACCACTGCGAAAACAAAAGACAATTAATTCCCATCGAGCACCCGCTGTGACCCTCGGCACAAGGAACTCTGACGATGCACCCAGCCCCGCAAAGTCATTCCTCCTTTTTGGCAAGAATTGAGAGTGCTGTCCACAGACTAGCCAAAACACTGCTGATTTTGTAAACCTAAGGCAATAATACCCGACAGAAAATATACCTGCCACAGCCATTACCAACCCTGGGAATGTGCTGTCCTACATTTGGAAAGAGCCACCATATTTAACGGCACCGTGGCAAAAACCGGAACGAAGTTGCACTTGTAGTTTTTCACATTGACTCCAGCACTCACGAATCCTGATGTCGTCGCAACAGACATAGGAATTCAAAGCTCCTTGTGATTTGGACGTATTGCCCTTTGATTAGATAGACCACTGCTCCTTCATTTTGACCACACATAGAGCCATTGAGATCTGCAGCATAGGAACGGCCCATTCCATCTGCGCCGGTGTAAAATAACAACCTCAGTGTTCTGAGCCCATTTTCTAGCACTTGGCCCACAGCCGCTTTGCCTTCGCAAGTGCACAACAATCTCCTGAGCTGGTGTACGGGTCTCTGCCTCCATTACCTTTCTAGTCAGTGAATTCCAGACTTCTACCAGCCTCTGAGTGAAATTGTTTTCCCCAGCACGCGGTGCAAACCTGGAAAACCTTTCCTGAAACTCCTGCTACCTGGTCATTCGTCCCTCCAGTAAGGTGAAAGGTTTCTTTCTGTCCACTCTATCTGTGCCCCCAAAACGTTTTAATATCTCTCTCATGACCCCCTCTGCTCTACGGCAAACAACTCAAATTTATCTAATCACTCTTCACATCTAAAATTCCCCAGCCCAAGCAAATCTCCACTGCACCTTTCCAGTGCCTTCACAGGGCAGCACGGTGGCTCAATGGTTAGCACCGCTGGCTCATGGCGCCGAGGACTCCGGTTCGATCCGGTAGGATTGCATATTACGGGAAGCGGCCGTCATTGAGAGCGCTAAAGTCTTTGTTGCCGCATGGTTGAGAGCAGCCCCTTCCAGCAGTCGTTGCCGGATGGGGTCCGATGCAATACCTGTCACAAAGGCATCCCGCATGAGGAGATTCGAATGTTCCATGGCCGAGATGACCTGGCAGTCGCAGTCCCGTACTAGAGGGATAAGGGTCCGCCAGAAGTCCTCAATCGACTCACCCGGTTGCTGAACGCGAGTGGCGAGTACATGTCTCGCAAACAGAGTGTTCGTCGACTGGGCGTAATTCTCTTTGAGAAGTTCCATGGCTCGGGTGTAGTTAGGCGCGTCCTGAATCAGCGGGAACATGCTGGAGCTCAACCTTGAGTATAGGAGTTGTACCTTATGAGCCTCCGATGGTGTAGGGTCCGCTGAGGTGATGTACGCCTCGAAAATAGCAGCCAGTGGTTAAAGTCTTTCCTGGCGTGCGGTGACTGTGGATCCAGCTGCAGGCAAACAGACTTAATTCTGATGTCCATGATGTTGGAAAATCCCACTGTAATAAATTGTGGCGCTAAAAATTGCACACAAAGACTCGAATCAGTACAAGAGAGTGGTGTGTGGGTGTGGGTGTGTGTGTGTGTGGGTGTGTGTGTGTGTGGGAGTGTTTGTGTGGGGGTGTGTATGGTGTGGGGGGTGTGTGAGGGTAGGGTGTGTGTGGGGGGGTGTGTGTGTGTTTGTGTGGGCGTGTGTGTGTATGGGAGTGTTTGTGTGGGGGTGTGTGTGTGGGGGTGTGTGGGGTGTGTTTGTGTGGGGGCGGGGGTGTGTGTGGGTGTGTGCATGGGTGTGAGTGTTTGTGTGGGCGGTGTGGGTTGGGGGTGTGTGTGTGGGGTTGTGTGTGTGCGTGTGTGGGAGAGTTTGTGTGGGGGGGGTGTGGTAGTGTGTGGGGGTGGGGGTGTGTGTGGGAGTGTGTGTGGGGGGGTGTGGATGTGAGTGTGTGGGGTGGGATTATTGGATTGGGGTGTGTGTGTGGGTGTGTGTGTGGGTGTGTGTGTGTGGGGGTGGGTGTGTGTGTGTGGCAGTGTGTGTGTGGGTGTGGGAGGGGTGTGTGTGAGGGTGGTGGTGTGTGTGTGGGGGTGTGCGTGTGTTTGGGTGCGAGTGTTTGTGTGGGGGTGTGTGTGGGGTTGGGGGTGTGTGGTGTGGGGTGTGTGGGGGTGTCTGTGTGTGGGAGTGTTTGTGTGGGGGTGTTGTGGGTGTGGGGGTGTGGTGTGGGAGTGTGTGTGTGGTGTGTGTGTGTGGGGGTGGGTGTGTGGGTGTGTGTGTGGGGGTGTGTGTGTGGGGGCGGGTGTGGGTGTGGGGAGTGTTTGTGTGGGGGTGTGTGTGGGTGTGGGGGTGTGTGTGGGGGTGTGTGTGGAGGTGGTGGTGTGTGTGTGGGTGGAGTGTTTGTGTGGGGGGGTGTGTGTGGGTGTGTGTGTGTGTGTGTGTGGGCGTGTGTGTGTGGGTGTGTGTGTGTGGGGGGTGGGTGTGTGGGTGTGTGTGTGGGGGTGTGTGTGTGGGGTTGGGGGGTGTGTGTGTGGGGTGTGTGGGGGTGTCTGTGTGTGGGAGTGTTTGTGTGGGGGTGTGTGTGGGTGTGGGGGTGTGTGTGTGGGAGTGTGTGTGTGGGGTGTGTGGTGTGTGGGGTGGTGGTGTGTGTGGGGGTGTGTGTGTGGGGGTGGGTGTGGGTGTGGGAGTGTTTGTGTGGGGGTGTGTGTGGGTGTGGGGGGTGTGTGTGGGGGTGTGTGTGGAGGTGGTGTGTGTGTGGGTGGAGTGTTTGTGTGGGGGTGTGTGTGTGGGTGTGTGTGTGTGTGTGGGCGTGTGTGTGTGAGTGTGTGTGTGTGGGGGTGGGTGTGTGGGTGTGTGTGTGTGGGGGTGGGTGTGTGGGTGTGTGTGTGGGGGTGTGTGTGTGGGGGTGAGTGTGGGTGTGGGAGTGTTTGTGTGGGGGTGTGTGTGGGTGTGGGGGTGTGTGTGGGGGTGTGTGTGGAGGTGGTGGTGTGTGTGTGGGTGGAGTGTTTGTGTGGGGGTGTGTGTGGGTGTGTGTGTGTGGGCGTGTGTGTGTGGGTGTGTGTATGGGTGTGTGGGAGAGTTTGTGTGAGGGTGTGTATGGGTGTGCGGGTGTGTGTGAGGGTAGGGTGCGTGTGGGGGGTGAGTGTGTGTGGGAGTGTTTGTGTGGGTGTGTGTGTGTGGGGTGTGGGGGTGTGTGGGTGTGTTTGTGTGGGGGTGGGGGTATGTGTGTGGGTGTGTGTATGGGTGTGAGTGTTTGTGTGGGGGGTGTGGGTGTGGGGGTGGGAGTGTGTGTGTGTGGGAGTGTGTGTGGGGGTGTGGGGTGTGTGTGTGGGGGAGGTGGTGTGTGTGTGTGGGTGGGAGTGTTTGTTTGTGTGTGTTGGGGGTGGGTGTGTGTGTGGGGGGGTGTGTGGAGGGGTGGGGGTGTCTGTGTGTGGGAGTGCTTGTGTCGGGGTGTGTGTGGGTGTGGGGGTGTGTGTGTTGGTGTGTGTGTGTGGGGGTGTTTGTGTGGGGTTGTGCGTGTGTGTGTGGGAGAGTTTGTGTGTGGGGGGGGTGTGGTAGTGTGTGGGGCTGGGGTGTGTGTGGGGTGTGTGTGGGGTGGTGTGGGTGTGTGTGTGTGTGGGTGGGATTATTTGTGTGGTGGTGAGTGTGTGGATGTGTGTGTGTGTGTGTGTGGGGGGGTGGGTGTGTGTGTGTAGGAGCGTGTATGTGGGTATGGGGGGTGTGTGCGAGGGTGGTGGTGTGTGTGTGGGGGTGTGCGTGTGTGTGGGGGGGGGTTTGTGGGGTGGGGTTGTCTGTGTGTGGGAGTGTTTGTGTGGAGGTGTGTGTGGGTGCGGGGGTGTGTATGTGGGTGTGTGTGTGTGTGGGGGGTGTGTGTGTGGGGGTGGGAGAGTTTGTGTGGGAGAGTGTGAGGGTGTGTGTGGAGGTGGGGGTGTGTGTGTGGGTGGGAGTGTTTGTGTGGGTGTGTGTGTGTGGGTGTGGGGGTGTGTGTGTGGGTGTGTGTGTGTGTGTGTGTGTGGGTGTGTGTGTGTGTGGGAGTCTTTGTGTGGGGGTGTGTATGGGTGTGGGGTGTGTGTGTGAGGGTGGGGTGTGTGTTGGGGGGGTGTGGGTGTGTGTGGGGGAGTGTTTGTGTGGGGGGTGTGTGTGTGGATGTGGTGGGGTGTGTGGGTGTGGGGATGTGTGTGGGTGTGTGTAGGGGTGTTTGTGGGTGTGGGTGTGTGTGTGTGGGTGTGTGTGTGTGTGTGGGGGTGTGTGTTGGGGGTGTGTGTGTGGGGGTTGCTGTGTGTGTCTGTGTGTGTGGGAGTGTTTGTGCGTGTGTGTGTGGGGGGGGGGTGTGTGTGTGGGGTGTGTATGTGGATGTGGGTGTGTGTGTCTGTGTGTGTGGGAGTGTTTGTGTGTGGGTGGGTGTGTGGGTGTGTGTGGGTGTGGGTGTGTGCGTGTGTGGGTGTGGGGGTGTGTGTGTGTTGGGGTGTGTGGGGGTGTGTCTGGGGGTGGGGGTGTGTGTGTGTCTGTGTGTGTTTGGGAGTGTTTGTGTGGGGGTGTGTGTGGGTGTGTGTGTGTGTGGGAGTGTTTGTGTGGGGGTGTGGGTGTGTGGGTGGGAGTGTTTGTGTGTGGGTGTGTGTGTGGGTGGGAGTGTTTGTTTGGGTGTGTGTGTGAGTGGTTGTGGGGGTGTGTGTGTGGGGGTTTGTGTGTGGGTGGGTGTGTGTGGGAGGGAGTGTTTGTGTGGGAGTGTGTGTGGGTGTGTGTGGGGTTGTGTGTGTGTGGGAGTGATATGTGGGTGTGTGTGTGTGTGGGTGTGTGTGTTTGGGAGTGTTTGTGTGTGTGTGTCTGTGTGGGTGTGTGTGTGGGGGTGTGGGGTGTGTTTGTGTGGGGGTGGGGGTGTGTGCGTGGGTGTGTGTATGGGTGTGAGTGTGTAGGTGTGTGTGTGGGGTGTGTGTGTGTGGGAGTGTTTGTGTGGGGGGTTGTGTGGGTGTGGATGGGGTGTGTGAGGGTGGGGTGTGTGGGGGGGGGGGGGTGTGTGGGTGTGTGTGGGGGAGTGTTTGTGTGGGGGTGTGTGTGTGGGTGTGGTGGTGTCTGCGGGTGTGGGGATGTGTGTGGGGGTGTGTGTGTGGGGGTGTGTGTGTGTGTGTGGGGGGGGTTATGTGGGTGCGGCGGTGTGTGTCTGGGGGGCTGTGTGTGTGTATCTGTGTGTGTTTGGGAGTGTTTGTGTGAGTGTGTGTGTGGGTATGGGGATGTGTGTGGGTGTTGGTGTGTGTGTGTGTTGGGGTGTGTGTAGGTGTGGGGTTGTGTGTCTGAGGGTGGGTGTGTGTGTGTGGCTGTTTGTGTTTGGGAGTGTTTGTGTGGGTGTGTGTGTGGGGGTGTGTGTGTGTGTGGGAGTGTTTGTGTGGTGTGTGTGTGTGGGTGGGAGTGTTTGTGTGGGGGTGTGGGTGTGTGTGTGGGTGGAAGTGTTTGTGTGGGGGTGTGTGTGTATGGGTGTGGGGGTTTGTGTGTGGGTGTGTGTGTGGGTGGGAGTGTTTGTGTGGGGGTGTGTGTGGGGTTGTGTGTGTGTGGGAGTGTTTGTGTGGGTGTGTGTGTGTGGGAGTGTTTGTGTGGGGGTGTGTGTGTGGGGGCGTGGGTGTGTGTGGGAGTGTTTGTGTGGGGGTGGGGTGTGTGTATGGGTGTGAGTGTTTGTGTGTGGGTGTGTGTGGGTGGGAGCCTTTGTGTGGAGGGGGGTTGTGGGGGTGTGTGTTGGGGATGTGGGGGGTGTGTGTGGGGGTGGGTGTGTGTGTGTGTGTGGGAGTGTGTGTGGGTGTGTGGGAGTGTTTGTGTGGGGGTGTGTGTGTGTGGGAGTTTTTGAGTGGGGGGTGTTTGTGGGTGGGAGTGTTTGTGTGGGGGTTTGTGTGGGTGTGAGTGTGGGGGTGTGTGTGGGGGTGTGGGTGTGTGTGTGGGTGGGAGTGTTGGTGTGGGTGTGTGTGTGTGGGTGGAGTGGATGTGTGGGGGTGTGTGTGTGGGTGGGAGTGTTTGTGTGGGTGTGTGTGTGTGTGGGTGGAGTGGGTGTGTGTGGGGAGTAGGTGTGTGGGAGTGTTTGTGTGGGTGTGTGTGTGGGGGTGTGTGTGTGTGTATGTGGGGGTGTGTGTGGGTGGAGTGGATGTGTGGGGGTGTGTGTGTGGGTGTGTGTGGAGTGGGTGTGTGTGTGGGTTTGTGTGGGGGGAGTAGGTGTGTGGGGGTGTGTGTGGGTGGAGTGGATGTGTGTGTGGGCGTGGGTGTGTGTGGGGTTGTGGGTGGAGTGGGTGTGTGTTTGGGTGTGGGGGTGTGTGTGGGGGGAGTAGGTGTGTGTGGGTGTGTGTGTGGATGTGTGGGAGTGTTTGTGTGGGTGTGTGTGTGTGTGTGGGGGGGGGGGGTGGGTGGAGTGGATGTGTGGGGGTGTGGGTGTGGGTGTGTGTGGAGTGGGTGTGTGTGTGTGTGTGTGGGTTTGTGTGGGGGGAGTAGGTGTGTGGGGGAAGCCCGGGTTGTGGTCTCCCTCTGTCCGGGGACCCCTCGCACTGTGGGACCGCTGGATCCTCCCCTCCCTGCCTTTCCCTCTGCTCCTGCCATCACTTCGGCCTCTCAGACTCCCGTTTTGCTTCTGTTCTTTCCCGTTCTTAATTGTGAGGTGCTCCCGAATGTTCAGGATAATTTCGACAGAAAGTGCCAATTTTTGCGATGTTCTGGAGGAGAGCGTCTGCACATCACTGTCACCGAACGTCAGCCGTCAGATGCAGATGGGGAGAATATGAGACACACAAACTGAGACCATTATTTACTTTGCAAACTATCCTTTATTATCAAGCAGGCAGTTTATTTCTTTGTGCTCCACATTTGGCACAGAATTCTCAGAGGGATGTCGATCAATGATTGGATCGGTGGATGTAATTCTGGAGATTCTCCTCAATCAGGTAGAATTTCTGGCTCTGTTGAAGTACCTTCCCCTCCGTCTGAACCATTCATGTTGAGCTTATCTGCCTCGTCAGTGTTATTATTCCGTTTGAAAAATCCGAACTATGAAGAGCCAGAATGAAATATAAGACCAGAGAGCATAAGAAATAAGAACAGCCCATCGAGCCTTCTCCGCTTCTCAATAGGATCATGCCTGGTCCAACATTCCTCACAGCCACCTTCCTGCCCTTTCCCCGTAACCCTCGATTTCCCCCCTGATCAAGAATCTATGTAAATATCCACAAGGACTCTGCTCCCACAGTTCTCTGCACTGAGGAATTCCAAAGATTCACAACTCTGGTCCAAGACTCTCTCTTGAGGGTAATCATCCTCTCAGCATTGACCCCGCCTGACCCTCTGACAGTGCGGCACTCCCTCAGTACTGACCCTCTGACAGTGCAGCGCTCCCTCAGTACTGACCCTCTGACAGTGCAGCACTCCCTCAGTACTGACGCTCTGACAGTGCAGCACTCCCTCAGTACTGACCCTCTGACAGTGCGGCACTCCCTCAGTACTGACCCTTTGACAGTGCGGCACTCCCTCAGTACTGTCCCTCTGACAATGCGGCACTCCCTCAGTACTGACCCTCTGCAAGTGCAGCGTTCCCTCTGTACTGACCCTCTGACAGTGCAGCACTCCCTCTGTACTGACTCTCAGACAGTGCAGCACTCCCTCAGTACTGACCCTCTGACAGTGCAGCACTCCCTCAGTACTGACCCTCTGACAGTGCGTCACTCCCTCAGTACTGACCCTCTGACAGTGCGGCACTCCCTCAGTACTGACCCTCTGACAGTGCAGCACTCCCTCAGTACTGATCCTCTGACAGTGTGCCACTCCCTCAGTACTGACCCTCTGACAGTGCAGCACTCCCTCAGTACTGACCCTCTGACAGTGCAGCACTCCCTCTGTACTGACCCTCTGACAGTGCAGCACTCCCTAAGTAATGACCGTGTCTACAGCCCAAGAGAGCTACCCTCCCAGTGTCTACCCTCTCCACAGTTAGAGGTAGATAAGGTCAAAGAGTCTAGCCTGTCAAAGTTGGAATTGTGGAGCAGTGTTCACTGAAGCCAGACTGTAACTCACTTTGTAAAACACGATGATTAACACAATGAGCAGGAGTAATCCACCAATGCTGCCACCAATTATCATCGGCAAGCGGTTCACCTCTTCCATAACTTCCACCTCCGTCTCCAACTGCATATTCAAAAAGGAATTTTGAAGATGTGAACAGGGTACGACTTGACTTTCAGTCAGCACCAGCTGGAACTCTTTCAAGTCCCTCACCACCCTGACTTGCAAACATATCGGCCGTTCCTTCAATGTCGCGAGGCAACATCCTGTAACTCCCTCCAGTCCAGCTGGGTGTTTGTACCTACATCTCATGGACTGCAGCAGCTCAAGAAAGGAACTTAGTACCAGCCTCTGAAGTCTTACAGCACCATGATAAAGTCCTACAGGCACGATTCTCCGCCCCCCACGCCGGGTGGGAGAATAACAGGAGGGCCACCCGACATTTTTCACGCCCTCCCGCTATTCTCCTCCCGCCACGCCCGACCCATGCCACGAATCGCTGCTCGCCGTTTTTTACGGTGAGCGGCGATTCTGCGAGGCCGATGGGCCGAGCGGCCGGGCCTTCACGCCCGTTTCAAGACGGCAGCAAACACACCTGCTTGCTGCCGTCGTGAAACGGGCGGCAGATGCCCGTTTGGGGCATCTGAGGGCCCAATTGGCACGGCCGTACAACGGCCATGCCAAGGGTGCCATGCGTCCGTAACGGACGCACTCTTTTCCCTCCGCCGCCCCGCAAGATCAAGCCGCCACATCTTGCGGGGCAGCAGAGGGAAAAGACGCCAACTGCGCATGCGCGGGTTGGCGTTGTCCAACCTGCGCATGTGCGACTGACGTCATCGGCCGCGTCAGCCAGAGTAACGCTTGGCGTGCGGCCTTGATGACCGTCGTCAAGGCCGTGCCGCCGTGACGCACAGGGCCTCCTAGCCTCGCCGGGGGGGGGGGGGGGGAGAATCGGCCCCGGAAGTGGGCGTGAAGGCTGCCGTGGGTCAGGGCCTGTCGCATGGCAGCCTTTACGATTCTCCGCATTTGCGGAGAATCGCGCCCAAAATGTTTGTTTCAAATCACTAGCTTTCGAGGCTGGTAAAACCTGGGAAGTGTTGACAAGTTGGGCCAAAGGGCCTGTTTTCTTGCTGCAAACTTTATAACTCTGACTTTCTCAGGGACGCGGACTCTGCGTACACGGGACTCGGTCTGTACGGACAGGGACTCGGTCTATACGGACAGGGTCTCGGTCTATACGGACAGGGACTCGGTCTATACGGACAGGGACTCGGTCTATACGGACAGGGACTCGGTCTATACGGACAGGGACTCGGTCTATACGGACAGGGTCTCGGTCTATACGGACAGGGTCTCGGTCTATACGGACAGGGACTCGGTCTATACGGACAGGGACTCGGTCTATACGGACAGGAATCGGTCTATACGGACAGGGTCTCGGTCTATACGGACAGGGTCTCGGTCTATACGGACAGGGATTCGGTCTATACGGTCAGGGACTCGGTCTATACGGACAGGGATTCGGTCTATAAGGACAGGGACTTGGTCAATACGGACAGGGTCTCGGTCTATACGGACAGGGACTCGGTCTATACGGACAGGGATTCGGTCTATACGGACAGGGTCTCGGTCTATACGGACAGGGACTCGGTCTATACGGACAGGGATTCGGTCTATACGGAAAGGGATTCGGTCTATACGGACAGGGACTCGGTCTATACGGACAGGGTCTCAGTCCATACGGACAGGGACTCGGTCTATACGGACAGGGACTCGGTCTATACGGACAGGGTCTCGGTCCATACGGACAGGGACTCGGTCCATACGGACAGGGACTCGGTCCATACGGACAGGGACTCGGTCCATACGGACAGGGACTCGGTCCATACGGACAGGGACTCGGTCTATACGGACAGGGACTCGGTCTATACGGACAGGGACTCGGTCTATACGGACAGGGACTCGGTCTATACGGACAGGGACTCGGTCTATACGGACAGGGTCTCGGTCTATACGGACAGGGACTCTGTCTATACGGACAGGGACTCGGTCTATACGGACAGGGTCTCGGTCTATACGGACAGGGACTCTGTCTATACGGACAGGGTCTCGGTCTATACGGACAGGGACTCTGTCTATACGGACAGGGTCTCGGTCTATACGGACAGGGATTCGGTCTATACGGTCAGGGACTCGGTCTATACGGACAGGGATTCGGTCTATAAGGACAGGGACTTGGTCAATACGGACAGGGTCTCGGTCTATACGGACAGGGACTCGGTCTATACGGACAGGGATTCGGTCTATACGGACAGGGTCTCGGTCTATACGGACAGGGACTCGGTCTATACGGACAGGGATTCGGTCTATACGGAAAGGGATTCGGTCTATACGGACAGGGACTCGGTCTATACGGACAGGGTCTCAGTCCATACGGACAGGGACTCGGTCTATACGGACAGGGACTCGGTCTATACGGACAGGGTCTCGGTCCATACGGACAGGGACTCGGTCCATACGGACAGGGACTCGGTCCATACGGACAGGGACTCGGTCCATACGGACAGGGACTCGGTCCATGCGGACAGGGACTCGGTCTATACGGACAGGGACTCGGTCTATACGGACAGGGACTCGGTCTATACGGACAGGGACTCGGTCTATACGGACAGGGTCTCGGTCTATACGGACAGGGTCTCGGTCTATACGGACAGGGACTCGGTCTATACGGACAGGGACTCGGTCTATACGGAGAGGGACTCTGTCTATACGGACAGGGACTCGGTCTATACGGACAGGGTCTCGGTCTATACGGACAGGGACTCGGTCTATACAGGACACTGGTATTGTGGTTGCCTTCGCAGTTTGATAGGCTCTATCTTGTGCCAGTTGTGTTTGGTGGATGCTGAAGGTGAGGGCCTCCCGAGTATGAACACACACAGTCCCAGGAAGCGTTTCCCACCAACAAAGCACTCACCGTCACTTCCTTGAAAGGGGCAGTCACCTCGGATATGTCCACATACTTTTCCCCATCGTAACTCAGGCTGACTTTACTGATGAGGAGCAACTTCTTCACTTTGAGCTGCAGAAAGGGAGAAAGACTGAGACACTGTTGTGGACAGAACCAAACTATTCAGACCAAATGTATGTTCCTTGTCTTTATACAGCAGAGAGAACAGAATGAGAAACATTGTCCAGGTGTGCCCTGTACACAAGAAACAGGACAAATCGAACCAGGCCATTTGCCGCCCTATCTGTCTACTCTCCATCAGCAGCGCTATCAAGCGGCATTTACTCAGCAATAACCTGCTCACGGACACTCAGTTTGTGTTCCGCCGGGGTCACTCAGCTCCTGAGCCTTGGTTCAAACATAGACAAAGAGCTGAATGCCAGAGGTATCACTAAACATCAAGGCAGCATTTGATTGAGTCGGGCATCAAGGAGCCCGAGCAAAACTGGAGTCAATGGGAATCAGGGGGAAAACTCTCCGCTGGTTGGAGTCGTACCCGGCACAAAGGAAGGTGGTTGTGGTGGTTGGAGGTCAATCATCTCAGCTCCAGGACATCATTGCAGGAGTTCCTCAGGGTTGTGTCCTCGGCCCAGCCATCGTCAGCTGCTTCATCAATCACCTCCCTTCCATCATAAGGTCAGAAGTGGGGATGTTTGCGGATGACTGCACAATGTTCAGCACCATTCGCAACTCCTCAGATAATGCAGCCGTCCATGTCCAAATGCAGCAAGACCTGGACAATATCAAGGCTTGGGGCTGACAAGGGGCAAGTTACATTCACGCCTCACAAGTGCCAGGCAATGAGAAACTCCGATAATAGAGGATCTAACCATCGCCCCTTGACAATCCCATCGCTGAACCCACAATCAACATCCTGGGGCTTACCAGTGATGTGAAACTGAATTGGACCCAGCTGCATTAATACAGTAGCTACCAGAGCAGGTCAGGGGGTGGGAATCCTGCGGAGAGTAACTCTCCTCCTCACACACCCCCCACAAAGCCTGTCCACCATCTACAAGGCACAAATCAGCAGTGCAGCTACAAAGGAAGAAGAAAGAAAAAAAAACAAAAAGGGAAAAGGCCCCCCCTCCCACTCTGCACCGAATTCCCACATTGCTCCAAGTAAGCAAATTTCAATCCCCACTCTGGCTGTCACAGAATCAGAGAATTTACAGTGCAGAAGGAAGCCATTTGGCCCATCAAGTCTGCATCGGCCCTTGGAAAGAGCACCCCACCCAAGCACACACCTTAACCCTATCCCAGTAACCCAACTAAACCTTGTTGGTCACGGAGGGCAATTTATCATGGCCAATCCACCCTAACCTGCACATCTTTGGACTGTGGGAGGAAACCCACGCACACACGGGGAGAACATGCAGACGGTGACCCAAGCCGGGAATCGAACCTGGGGCCCTGGAACAGTGAAGCAACAGTGCTAACCCCTGTGCTACTGTGCCACACTACTGTCTCCAACTTCACATGCGCCAAGTGTAATCCACTTGCCTGGATGTGCTGCTCCAACAACAAGAAGCTCAACACCATCAGGACAAAGCCGCCCCGCTTGATGGCTCCCCCTTCCACAAACATTCAAATCCTCCACCACCGATGCACAGTGACAGCCGTGTGGACCATCTACAAGATGCACTGAAGTAACTCACAAAGGTTCCTTTGGCAACACCTTCCAAACCCACAACCACTACCATCTAGAACAGTGGTTCTCAACCTTTTTTAACCCATGGACCCCTTTTCCTCTTAATTTTTTTTTGTGGACCCATATTGTGAGTAATTAAGAAAAAAATTCAGATTTATTCAATGAGATCCCTGTGGTTGATGCTGCTCAGCGAGATTTTTTATATTCGGCTCCATCGAGGTCAATGATAGTCGAAGATCACCCTTTTTCACAATGTCGAGTCTATTACGAGCTTTTGATAATAAGTGAAAAACACGACTAAATCCTGATTCAACAAGGTAACATTATGGAAAAGCTATAACGTAGAGCTGTGCTTTATCCCAGAGTAGTGGGTACTTTTTAGCAGTGTCATTTGTTTTCCATATATTATGCTTCCCATCTTTGAATTTTGCGTGCAATATTTCATCACTTTGTAATTCAATGAGGGTCTCCTGTAAAGAAATGTTATTCATAACTTGAGTTAGGATGAAAAATCTGAAAGAAAAATAGTTTGAATCGAACTATGAACTTTATTAAACATATGAAAACTGCGTTCCAGGCATATTCTCTTCACCCATAAATTTATGAATCCCAAGGGAGATTAGTGGGACAATTAGGGCCACAGCAAATGCACCTTTTTGGTTCTGAGCCCCTTCAGCCCTCAAGGTAAATTAGATAGATTATAATCTCTCTTTGACCTTTGTCAGTGCGAGAGAGAGAGAGAGAGAGAGAAAGGTGAATATTCATCATGAAAACAAACATCTAAGGTCGCTGCCTGCTACCTGAGAAAAGATGGGTGATTTTCACCTCCGTTTGTTCTAGGTAACTTGAAATTTATGACACTGTCAAATGTAAAGTTTTTTTCTTCTACTTGATTGCCATAAAAAATTCATAGCTACATGAATATTTCTACTTTTAGTATTTTAATATGGCGTAGATTACTGTAAAAATTTTATTCTCAGTAATAACAATTGTTCTGAAGTAGAATTGCTCTATGGACCACTAAAATATCACCGTGGACCCCCAATTCGGTATTTTTTTTGTGTGGACCCCCAGTAATGTTACATGGACCCCCAGGGTCCATGTAACATTACTGGGGGTCCACACAATGGACCCCGGTCCATGTGGACCCCGGTTGAGAACCACTGATCTAGAAGGACAAGAGCAGCAGATACCTGGGAACTACACCACCTGGGGGTTCCCCTCCAAGTCACTCACCCTCCTGAGTTGGAAATATAATCAACACTCCTTCACTGTCACTGGGGCAATATCCTTTAACTCCCCTCACCCCTAAGAGCACAGTGGGTGTACATACACATCAAGGACTGCAGTTCAAGTTTTTTTTTTTTTCTAATTAAGGGGCAATTTAGCGTGTTCAATCCACCTAGCCTGCACATCTTTGGGTTGTGGGGGTGAAACCCACGCAAACACGGGGAGAATGTGCAAACTCCACACGGACAGTGACCCAGAGCCGGGATCGAACCTGGGACCTCAGCGCCGTGAGACTGCAGTGCTAACCTACTGAGCCACCGTGCTGCCCCAGTTCAAGTTTAAATGCAACTAGGGATGGGCAATAAATGCTGTCCTAACCAACGACGCCCATATCCCATCAATGATTTTTCAAAAAACAGCACCATCATTACTGACCTTCTGTTGGTGCAGCACTCCCTCAGTACTGACCCTCTGACAGTGCAGCAATCCCTCAGTAATGACCCTCTGACAGTGCGGCACTCCCTCAGTACTGACCCTCTGACAGTGCGACACTCCCTCAGTAATGACCCTCTGACAGTGCAGCACTCCCTCAGTACTGACCCTCTGACAGTTCGGCCCTCCCTCAGTACTGACCCTCTGACAGTGCGACACTCCCTCAGTAATGACCCTCTGACAGTGCAGCACTCCCTCAGTACTGACCCTCTGACAGTGCAGCACTCCCTCAGTACTGACCCTCTGACAGTGCGGCACTCCCTCAGTACTGACCCTCTGACAGTGCGACACTCCCTCAGTACTGACCCTCTGACAGTGCAGCACTCCCTCAGTACTGACCCTCTGACAGTGCAGCACTCCCTCAGTACTGACCCTCTGACAGTGCGACACTCCCTCAGTAATGACCCTCTGACAGTGCAGCACTCCCTCAGTACTGACCCTCTGAGAGTGCGGCACTCCCTCAGTACTGACCCTCTGACAGTGCAGCACTCCCTCAGTACTGACCCTCTGACAGTGCGGCGCTCCCTCAGTACTGACCCTCTGACAGTGAGGCACTCCCTCAGTACTGACCCTCTGACAGTGCGACACTCCCTCAGTACTGACCCTCTGACAGTCCAGCACTCCCTCAGTACTGACCCTCTGACAGTGCAGCACTCCCTCAGTACTGACCCTCTGACAGTGCAGCGCTCCCTCAGTACTGACCCTCTGACAGTGCAGCGCTCCCTCAGTACTGACCCTCTGACAGTGCAGCACTCCCTCAGTACTGCCCTCTGACAGTGCAGCACTCCCTCAGTACTGACCCTCAGAGTGCAGCACTCCCTCAGTACTGACCCTCTGACAGTGCAGCACTCCCTCAGTACTGACCCTCTGACAGTGCGACACTCCCTCAGTAATGACCCTCTGACAGTGCGACACTCCCTCAGTACTGACCCTCTGACAGTGCGGCACTCCCTCAGTACTGACCCTCTGACAGTGCAGCACTCCCTCAGTACTGACCCTCTGACAGTGCGGCACTCCCTCAGTACTGACCCTCTGACAGTGTGTCACTCCCTCAGTACTGACCCTCTGACAGTGCGTCACAGCCTCAGTACTGACCATGAACAAGACAATGCGATCGGGTGATTGCAGACAGAACTATTGAAAGCGATGATTTTCGATTCGGTCCATACCTCAGCAATGGCTGCCGACATCAACTCTCCTTTGAGATGGAAAATCACTACACCATGTTCCTCCAGTACTGCCACCTCGCAAAGCAGCTCCGTGCACAGTGCAATCCCACAGTCCTGGAAAGGAATAAATGAGATGTGGCATCGAGACCCGTGAAATTATATAGCAGGTGGGATCTGAACCCCTCTCTCGCCAACCCCAGATAAGTGCAGACCTCTTTATTAAGCTGGTCTGGAGGTAGAATCGCCCCCATGACAGCCACAGGGTCGGCCATGGGGACTAAAACAATTGCTTGCTGAGGTTTGCTGACCCCTCACAGGCAGAGGTGGAAAGGTTGAGATTTCCCAGTTTTTGACAGAATCCTGCATTCTGGCCATGTTGGAGAATAATGTGTAGCAGAGTATGGCAGTGCAGACAGAGACAGCAGGGCAGGAGTCACGGCAAACGGCTGCTCACACACTGGAACACTCTCCATTAAATAAATCTTAGAAAGACCTGGAATTGTTCAAGCGAGGCATCATTTCAAAATTTACCCATGACACATATCTGGGAAATGAAATATCCGGAGGGTCAAAGATCTGCAGAGGGACAGATATTATTGAGGAAGCAAGGGGTCTACAGAAGGATTTGGACAAGCTGGGAGAGTGGGCAATGAAGCGGCTGATGGAATACAATGTAAAAAAGTGTGAGGTTATGCACTTTGGAAGGAGAAATGGAGGCATAGACTATTTTCTAAATGGGAAGATGCTTAGGAAATCAGGAAATCAAAGGGACTCCTTGTTCATGATTCTCTTAAGGTTAATGTGAAGGTTCAGTCGGCAGTTAAGAAGGCAAATGCAATGTTAGCATTCATGTTGAGAGGACTAGAATATAAACCAAGGATGTATTTCTGAGTCTGTATGAGGCTCTGGTCAGACCCCAGTTGGAGTATTGTGAGCAGTTTTGGGCCCGTATCTAAGGAAGGGTGTGCTGGCCTTGGAAAGGGTTCAGAGGAGGTTCACAAGAATTATCCCTGGAATTAAGAACTTGTCGTATGAGGAACAGTTGAAGTCTGTGGGTCTGTACTTGTTGGAGTTCAGAAGGATGAGGGGGGGATCTTATTGAAACTTACAGGATACTGCGAGGCCTGGATAGAGTGGACGTGGAGAGGATGTTTCCACTTGTAGGAGAAAGTAGAATCCAAGGACACAATCTCAGACTAAAGGGACGATCCTTTAAAACAGAGATGAGGAGGAATTTCTTCAGCCAGAGGGTGGTGAATCTGTGGAACTCTTTGCCGCAGAAGGCTGTGGAGGCGAAATCACTGAGTGTCTTTAAGACAGAGATAGATAGGTTCTTGATTAATAAGGGGATCAGGGGTTATGGGGAGAAGGCAGGAGAATGGGGAAGAGAAAATATCAGCCAAGATTGAATTGCGGAGCAGACTCGATCGGCCGAGTGACCAAATTCTGCTCCTATATCTAATGGACTAAAATTCAGCAGAATCGACGGAAACGGCAGAAATGATGGCTGATATTGAAGGAATGAGGAAGGGATCCAATTTGAGGTAAGGACTGAGAGGCCAATAAAAACTAACAGGTGCAATTTGCAACAGGCGTTCAGCGATAACGAGAGCTGGCGCTGTCAGTAAATCACAGACAGGACACGGTGAGATTGTTTAAGGTGAAAATTCATTCCTTCGTTATATTCACAGAGGAGTTGTACAGAAACACCAGCAAGCTATTCTGAACCCAATTTGGAAATCTTCCTTCGACACCTGGGTCCAATGCTGGGCCCCACATGTTCAGAGAGTTTGGAGAGGGAGCGAGTGAGTTTTCCCAGAATGTTCCCAGGATGAGAGACTTCAGGACAGACTGGAGAATTGAGGAATGTCCTGTTTTAAGGGGGAGTTAGCACAATGTTTAGCACTGTTGTCTCACAGAGCCTGGGACCTGGGTTAACACTGCTGCCTCACAGTGCCAGTGACCCGGATTAGCACTGCTGCCTCACAGTGCCAGGGACCCGGGTTAACACTGCTGTCTCACAGTGCCAGTGACCCGGATTAGCACTGCTGCCTCACAGTGCCAGGGATCCGGGTTAACACTGCTGCCTCACAGTGCCAGTGACACGGGTTAACACTGCTGCCTCACAGTGCCAGGGACCTGGGTTAACACTGCTGCCTCACAGTGCCAGGGATCCGGGTTAACACTGCTGCCTCACAGTGCCAGTGACACGGGTTAACACTGCTGCCTCACAGTGCCAGGGACCCGGGTTAACACTGCTGTCTCACAGAGCCAGGGACCCGGGTTAACACTGCTGTCTCACAGTGCCAGGGACCCGGGTTAACATGCTGCCTCTCAGCGTTAGGGACCTGGGTTAACACTGCTGTCTCACAGTGCCAGGGACCCGGGTTAACACTGCTGTCTCACAGTGCCAGGGACCCGGTTAACACTGCTGCCTCACAGTGCCAGGGACCCGGGTTAACACTGCTGTCCTCACAGTGCCAGGGACCCGGGTTAACACTGCTGTCCTCACAGTGCCAGGGACCCGGGTTAACACTGCTGCTCACAGTGCCAGGGACCCGGGTTAACACTGCTGTCTCACAGTGCCAGGGACCCTGGGTTAACACTGCTGTCTCACAGTGCCAGGGACCCGGGTTAACAGTGCTGTCTCACAGTGCCAGGGACCCGGGTTAACACTGCTGCCTCACAGTGCCAGGGACCCGGGTTAACACTGCTGTCTCACAGTGCCAGGGACCCGGGTTAACACTGCTGTCCTCACAGTGCCAGGGACCCGGGTTAACACTGCTGTCTCACAGTGCCAGGGACCCGGGTTAACACTGCTGCCTCACAGTGCCAGGGACCCGGGTTAACACTGCTGTCTCACAGTGCCAGGGACCCGGGTTAACACTGCTGTCTCACAGTGCCAGGGACCCGGGTTAACACTGCTGTCTCACAGTGCCAGGGACCCGGGTTAACACTGCTGTCTCACAGTGCCAGGGACCCGGGTTAACACTGCTGCCTCACAGTGCCAGGGACCCGGGTTAACACTGCTGCCTCACAGTGCCAGGGACCCGGGTTAACACTGCTGTCCTCACAGTGCCAGGGACCCGGGTTAACACTGCTGTCTCACAGTGCCAGGGACCCGGGTTAACACTGCTGTCTCACAGTGCCAGGGACCCGGGTTAACACTGCTGTCTCACAGTGCCAGGGACCCGGGTTAACACTGCTGCCTCACAGTGCCAGGGACCCGGGTTAACACTGCTGTCCTCACAGTGCCAGGGACCCGGGTTAACACTGCTGTCTCACAGTGCCAGGGACCCGGGTTAACACTGCTGTCTCACAGTGCCAGGGACCCGGGTTAACA
This sequence comes from Scyliorhinus canicula, assembly GCF_902713615.1. Classification (NCBI taxonomy): domain Eukaryota; kingdom Metazoa; phylum Chordata; class Chondrichthyes; order Carcharhiniformes; family Scyliorhinidae; genus Scyliorhinus; species Scyliorhinus canicula. Next base: position 2,015,943 of record NC_052172.1, on the reverse strand, counting down.
CTGCTGCCTCACAGTGCCAGGGACCCGGGTTAACACTGCTGCCTCACAGTGCCAGGGACCCGGGTTAACACTGCTGTCCTCACAGTGCCAGGGACCCGGGTTAACACTGCTGTCCTCACAGTGCCAGGGACCCGGGTTAACACTGCTGTCTCACAGTGCCAGGGACCCGGGTTAACACTGCTGTCTCACAGTGCCAGGGACCCGGGTTAACACTGCTGTCCTCACAGTGCCAGGGACCCGGGTTAACACTGCTGCTCACAGTGCCAGGGACCCGGGTTAACACTGCTGTCTCACAGTGCCAGGGACCCGGGTTAACACTGCTGCCTCACAGTGCCAGGGACCCGGGTTAACACTGCTGTCTCACAGTGCCAGGGACCCGGGTTAACACTGCTGCCTCACAGTGCCAGGGACCCGGGTTAACACTGCTGTCTCACAGTGCCAGGGACCCGGGTTAACACTGCTGCCTCACAGTGCCAGGGACCCGGGTTAACACTGCTGTCTCACAGTGCCAGGGACCCGGGTTAACACTGCTGTCTCACAGTGCCAGGGACCCGGGTTAACACTGCTGCCTCACAGTGCCAGGGACCCGGGTTAACACTGCTGCCTCACAGTGCCAGGGACCCGGGTTAACACTGCTGCCTCACAGTGCCAGGGACCCGGGTTAACACTGCTGTCTCACAGTGCCAGGGACCCGGGTTAACACTGCTGTCTCACAGTGCCAGGGACCCGGGTTAACACTGCTGACCTCACAGTGCCAGGGACCCGGGTTAACACTGCTGCCTCACAGTGCCAGGGACCCGGGTTAACACTGCTGCCTCACAGTGCCAGGGACCCGGGTTAACACTGCTGTCTCACAGTGCCAGGGACCCGGGTTAACACTGCTGCCTCACAGTGCCAGGGACCCGGGTTAACACTGCTGTCTCACAGTGCCAGGGACCCGGGTTAACACTGCTGTCTCACAGTGCCAGGGACCCGGGTTAACACTGCTGCCTCACAGTGCCAGGGACCCGGGTTAACACTGCTGCCTCACAGTGCCAGGGACCCGGTTAACACTGCTGTCTCACAGTGCCAGGGACCCGGGTTAACACTGCTGCCTCACAGTGCCAGGGACCCGGGTTAACACTGCTGTCTCACAGTGCCAGGGACCCGGGTTAACACTGCTGCCTCACAGTGCCAGGGACCCGGGTTAACACTGCTGCCTCACAGTGCCAGGGACCCGGGTTAACACTGCTGTCTCACAGTGCCAGGGACCCGGGTTAACACTGCTGTCTCACAGTGCCAGGGACCCGGGTTAACACTGCTGTCTCACAGTGCCAGGGACCCGGGTTAACACTGCTGTCTCACAGTGCCAGGGACCCGGGTTAACACTGCTGCCTCACAGTGCCAGGGACCCGGGTTAACACTGCTGCCTCACAGTGCCAGGGACCCGGGTTAACACTGCTGCCTCACAGTGCCAGGGGACCCGGGTTAACACTGCTGCCTCACAGTGCCAGGGACCCGGGTTAACACTGCTGTCTCACAGTGCCAGGGACCCGGGTTAACACTGCTGTCTCACAGTGCCAGGGACCCGGGTTAACACTGCTGCCTCACAGTGCCAGGGACCCGGGTTAACACTGCTGCCTCACAGTGCCAGGGACCCGGGTTAACACTGCTGCCTCACAGTGCCAGGGACCCGGGTTAACACTGCTGCCTCACAGTGCCAGGGACCCGGGTTAACACTGCTGTCTCACAGTGCCAGGGACCCGGGTTAACACTGCTGCCTCACAGTGCCAGGGACCCGGGTTAACACTGCTGTCTCACAGTGCCAGGGACCCGGTTAACACTGCTGTCTCACAGTGCCAGGGACCCGGGTTAACACTGCTGTCTCACAGTGCCAGGGACCCGGGTTAACACTGCTGCCTCACAGTGCCAGGGACCCGGGTTAACACTGCTGTCTCACAGTGCCAGGGACCCGGGTTAACACTGCTGCCTCACAGTGCCAGGGACCCGGGTTAACACTGCTGTCTCACAGTGCCAGGGACCCGGGTTAACACTGCTGCCTCACAGTGCCAGGGACCCGGGTTAACACTGCTGTCTCACAGTGCCAGGGACCCGGGTTAACACTGCTGTCTCACAGTGCCAGGGACCCGGGTTAACACTGCTGTCTCACAGTGCCAGGGACCCGGGTTAACACTGCTGTCCTCACAGTGCCAGGGACCCGGGTTAACACTGCTGTCCTCACAGTGCCAGGGACCCGGGTTAACACTGCTGCCTCACAGTGCCAGGGACCCGGGTTAACACTGCTGCCTCACAGTGCCAGGGACCCGGGTTAACACTGCTGTCTCACAGTGCCAGGGACCCGGGTTAACACTGCTGCCTCACAGTGCCAGGGACCCGGGTTAACACTGCTGTCTCACAGTGCCAGGGACCCGGGTTAACACTGCTGCCTCACAGTGCCAGGGACCCGGGTTAACACTGCTGCCTCACAGTGCCAGGGACCCGGGTTAACACTGCTGTCTCACAGTGCCAGGGACCCGGGTTAACACTGCTGTCCTCACAGTGCCAGGGACCCGGGTTAACACTGCTGCCTCACAGTGCCAGGGACCCGGGTTAACACTGCTGCCTCACAGTGCCAGGGACCCGGGTTAACACTGCTGTCCTCACAGTGCCAGGGACCCGGGTTAACACTGCTGCCTCACAGTGCCAGGGACCCGGGTTAACACTGCTGTCTCACAGTGCCAGGGACCCGGGTTAACACTGCTGTCTCACAGTGCCAGGGACCCGGGTTAACACTGCTGTCTCACAGTGCCAGGGACCCGGGTTAACACTGCTGTCTCACAGTGCCAGGGACCCGGGTTAACACTGCTGCCTCACAGTGCCAGGGACCCGGGTTAACACTGCTGCCTCACAGTGCCAGGGACCCGGGTTAACACTGCTGTCTCACAGTGCCAGGGACCCGGGTTAACACTGCTGTCTCACAGTGCCAGGGACCCGGGTTAACACTGCTGTCTCACAGTGCCAGGGACCCGGGTTAACACTGCTGCCTCACAGTGCCAGGGACCCGGGTTAACACTGCTGCCTCACAGTGCCAGGGACCCGGGTTAACACTGCTGCCTCACAGTGCCAGGGACCCGGGTTAACACTGCTGCCTCACAGTGCCAGGGACCCGGGTTAACACTGCTGTCCTCACAGTGCCAGGGACCCGGGTTAACACTGCTGCCTCACAGTGCCAGGGACCCGGGTTAACACTGCTGTCTCACAGTGCCAGGGACCCGGGTTAACACTGCTGCCTCACAGTGCCAGGGACCCGGGTTAACACTGCTGCCTCACAGTGCCAGGGACCCGGGTTAACACTGCTGCCTCACAGTGCCAGGGACCCGGGTAACCCTGCTGCTCTCACAGTGCCAGGGACCCGGGTTAACACTGCTGTCTCACAGTGCCAGGGACCCGGGTTAACACTGCTGTCTCACAGTGCCAGGGACCCGGGTTAACACTGCTGTCTCACAGTGCCAGGGACCCGGGTTAACACTGCTGCCTCACAGTGCCAGGGACCCGGGTTAACACTGCTGTCTCACAGTGCCAGGGACCCGGGTTAACACTGCTGTCCTCACAGTGCCAGGGACCCGGGTTAACACTGCTGTCCTCACAGTGCCAGGGACCCGGGTTAACACTGCTGTCTCACAGTGCCAGGGACCCGGGTTAACACTGCTGTCTCACAGTGCCAGGGACCCGGGTTAACACTGCTGTCCTCACAGTGCCAGGGACCCGGGTTAACACTGCTGCCTCACAGTGCCAGGGACCCGGGTTAACACTGCTGTCTCACAGTGCCAGGGACCCGGGTTAACACTGCTGTCTCACAGTGCCAGGGACCCGGGTTAACACTGCTGCCTCACAGTGCCAGGGACCCGGGTTAACACTGCTGTCCTCACAGTGCCAGGGACCCGGGTTAACACTGCTGTCTCACAGTGCCAGGGACCCGGGTTAACACTGCTGTCCTCACAGTGCCAGGGACCCGGGTTAACACTGCTGTCTCACAGTGCCAGGGACCCGGGTTAACACTGCTGCCTCACAGTGCCAGGGACCCGGGTTAACACTGCTGCCTCACAGTGCCAGGGACCCGGGTTAGCACTGCTGTCTCACAGTGCCAGGGACCCGGGTTAACACTGCTGTCTCACAGTGCCAGGGACCCGGGTTAACACTGCTGTCTCACAGTGCCAGGGACCCGGGTTAACACTGCTGCCTCACAGTGCCAGGGACCCGGGTTAACACTGCTGCCTCACAGTGCCAGGGACCCGGGTTAACACTGCTGCCTCACAGTGCCAGGGACCCGGGTTAACACTGCTGTCTCACAGTGCCAGGGACCCGGGTTAACACTGCTGTCTCACAGTGCCAGGGACCCGGGTTAACACTGCTGTCTCACAGTGCCAGGGACCCGGGTTAACACTGCTGCCTCACAGTGCCAGGGACCCGGGTTAACACTGCTGTCCTCACAGTGCCAGGGACCCGGGTTAACACTGCTGTCTCACAGTGCCAGGGACCCGGGTTAACACTGCTGTCCTCACAGTGCCAGGGACCCAGGGTTAACACTGCTGTCTCACAGTGCCAGGGACCCGGGTTAACACTGCTGTCTCACAGTGCCAGGGACCCGGGTTAACACTGCTGTCTCACAGTGCCAGGGACCCGGGTTAACACTGCTGTCTCACAGTGCCAGGGACCTGGGTTAACACTGCTGTCTCACAGTGCCAGGGACCCGGGTTAACACTGCTGTCCTCACAGTGCCAGGGACCCGGGTTAACACTGCTGCCTCACAGTGCCAGGGGACCCGGGTTAACACTGCTGTCTCACAGTGCCAGGGACCCGGTTAACACTGCTGCCTCACAGTGCCAGGGACCCGGGTTAACACTGCTGTCTCACAGTGCCAGGGACCCGGGTTAACACTGCTGCCTCACAGTGCCAGGGACCCGGGGTTAGCACTGCTGCCTCAGTGCCAGGGACCCAGGGTTAACACTGCTGTCTCACAGTGCCAGGGACCCGGTTAACACTGCTGTCTCACAGTGCCAGGGACCCGGGTTAACACTGCTGTCTCACAGTGCCAGGGACCCGGGTTAACACTGCGATCTCACAGTGCCACGGACCTGGGTTAACACTGCTGCATCACAGTGCCAGGGACCTGGGTTAACACTGCTACCTCACAGTGCCAGGGACCCGGGTTAACACTGCTGCCTCACAGTGCCAGGGGCCCGAGTTAACACTGATGTTTCACAGTGCCAGGGACCCGAGTTAACACTGCTGTCTCACAGTGCCAGGGACCCGGGTTAACACTGCTGTCTCACAGTGCCAGGGACCCGGGTTAACACTGCTGCCTCACAGTGTCAGGGACCCGGGTTAACACTGCTGTCTCACAGTGCCAGGGACCCGGGTTAACACTACTGTCTCACAGTGCCAGGGACCCGGGTTAACACTGCTGCCTCACAGTGCCAGGGACCCGGGTTAGCACTGCTGCCTCAGTGCCAGGGACCCAGGTTAACACTGCTGTCTCACAATGCCAGGGACCCGGGTTAACACTGCTGTCTGACAGTGCCAGGGACCCGGGTTAACACTGCTGCCTCACAGTGCCAGGGACCCGGGTTAACACTGCTGCCTCACAGTGCCAGGGACCCGGGTTAACACTGCTGTCTCACAGTGCCAGGGACCCGGGTTAACACTGCTGTCTCACAGTGCCAGGGACCCGGGTTAACACTGCTGCCTCACAGTGCCAGGGACCCGGGTTAACACTGCTGTCTCACAGTGCCAGGGACCCGGGTTAACACTGCTGTCTCACAGTGCCAGGGACCCGGGTTAACACTGCTGCCTCACAGTGCCAGGGACCCGGGTTAACACTGCTGCCTCACAGTGCCAGGGACCCGGGTTAACACTGCTGTCTCACAGTGCCAGGGACCCGGGTTAACACTGCTGTCTCACAGTGCCAGGGACCCGGGTTAACACTGCTGCCTCACAGTGCCAGGGACCCGGGTTAGCACTGCTGTCTCACAGTGCCAGGGACCCGGGTTAACACTGCTGTCCTCACAGTGCCAGGGACCCGGGTTAACACTGCTGTCTCACAGTGCCAGGGACCCGGGTTAACACTGCTGTCCTCACAGTGCCAGGGACCCGGGTTAACACTGCTGTCTCACAGTGCCAGGGACCCGGGTTAACACTGCTGTCTCACAGTGCCAGGGACCCGGGTTAACACTGCTGTCTCACAGTGCCAGGGACCCGGGTTAACACTGCTGTCCTCACAGTGCCAGGGACCCGGGTTAACACTGCTGTCCTCACAGTGCCAGGGACCCAGGTTAACACTGCTGTCTCACAGTGCCAGGGACCCGGGTTAACACTGCTGTCTCACAGTGCCAGGGACCCGGGTTAACACTGCTGTCTCACAGTGCCAGGGACCCGGGTTAACACTGCTGCCTCACAGTGCCAGGGACCCGGGTTAACACTGCTGTCTCACAGTGCCAGGGACCCGGGTTAACACTGCTGTCTCACAGTGCCAGGGACCCGGGTTAACACTGCTGGCTCACAGTGCCAGGGACCCGGGTTAACACTGCTGTCTCACAGTGCCAGGGACCCGGGTTAACACTGCTGTCTCACAGTGCCAGGGACCCGGGTTAACACTGCTGTCTCACAGTGCCAGGGACCCGGGTTAACACTGCTGTCTCACAGTGCCAGGGACCCGGGTTAACACTGCTGCCTCACAGTGCCAGGGACCCGGGTTAACACTGCTGCCTCACAGTGCCAGGGACCCGGGTTAACACTGCTGTCTCACAGTGCCAGGGACCCGGTTAACACTGCTGTCTCACAGTGCCAGGGACCCGGGTTAACACTGCTGTCTCACAGTGCCAGGGACCCGGGTTAACACTGCTGTCCTCACAGTGCCAGGGACCCGGGTTAACACTGCTGCTCACAGTGCCAGGGACCCGGGTTAACACTGCTGCTCACAGTGCCAGGGACCCGGGTTAACACTGCTGCCTCACAGTGCCAGGGACCCGGGTTAACACTGCTGTCCTCACAGTGCCAGGGACCCGGGTTAACACTGCTGTCTCACAGTGCCAGGGACCCGGTTAACACTGCTGTCTCACAGTGCCAGGGACCCGGGTTAACACTGCTGCCTCACAGTGCCAGGGACCCGGGTTAACACTGCTGCCTCACAGTGCCAGGGACCCGGGTTAACACTGCTGTCTCACAGTGCCAGGGACCCGGGTTAACACTGCTGTCTCACAGTGCCAGGGACCCGGGTTAACACTGCTGCCTCACAGTGCCAGGGACCCGGGTTAACACTGCTGTCTCACAGTGCCAGGGACCCGGGTTAACACTGCTGCCTCACAGTGCCAGGGACCCGGGTTAACACTGCTGCCTCACAGTGCCAGGGACCCGGGTTAACACTGCTGTCCTCACAGTGCCAGGGACCCGGGTTAACACTGCTGCCTCACAGTGCCAGGGACCCGGGTTAACACTGCTGTCTCACAGTGCCAGGGACCCGGGTTAACACTGCTGTCTCACAGTGCCAGGGACCCGGGTTAACACTGCTGCCTCACAGTGCCAGGGACCCGGGTTAACACTGCTGTCTCACAGTGCCAGGGACCCGGGTTAACACTGCTGCCTCACAGTGCCAGGGACCCGGGTTAACACTGCTGTCTCACAGTGCCAGGGACCCGGGTTAACACTGCTGTCTCACAGTGCCAGGGACCCGGGTTAACACTGCTGTCTCACAGTGCCAGGGACCCGGGTTAACACTGCTGTCTCACAGTGCCAGGGACCCGGGTTAACACTGCTGTCCTCACAGTGCCAGGGACCCGGGTTAACACTGCTGTCTCACAGTGCCAGGGACCCGGGTTAACACTGCTGCCTCACAGTGCCAGGGACCCGGGTTAACACTGCTGCCTCACAGTGCCAGGGACCCGGGTTAACACTGCTGTCTCACAGTGCCAGGGACCCGGGTTAACACTGCTGTCTCACAGTGCCAGGGACCCGGGTTAACACTGCTGTCTCACAGTGCCAGGGACCCGGGTTAACACTGCTGTCTCACAGTGCCAGGGACCCGGGTTAACACTGCTGTCTCACAGTGCCAGGGACCCGGGTTAACACTGCTGCCTCACAGTGCCAGGGACCTGGGTTAACACTGCTGTCCTCACAGTGCCAGGGACCCGGGTTAACACTGCTGTCTCACAGTGCCAGGGACCCGGGTTAACACTGCTGTCTCACAGTGCCAGGGACCCTGGTTAACACTGCTGTCTCACAGTGCCAGGGACCCGGGTTAACACTGCTGCCTCACAGTGCCAGGGACCCGGGTTAACACTGCTGTCCTCACAGTGCCAGGGACCCGGGTTAACACTGCTGCCTCACAGTGCCAGGGACCCGGGGTTAACACTGCTGTCTCACAGTGCCAGGGACCCGGGTTAACACTGCTGTCTCACAGTGCCAGGGACCCGGGTTAACACTGCTGCCTCACAGTGCCAGGGACCCGGGTTAACACTCCTGTCCTCACAGTGCCAGGGACCGGGGTTAACACTGCTGTCTCACAGTGCCAGGGACCCGGGTTAACACTGCTGTCCTCACAGTGCCAGGGACCCGGGTTAACACTGCTGCTCACAGTGCCAGGGACCCGGGTTAA